>NW_027069654.1:65000-118470 GCF_002906115.3 Quercus suber | reverse complement strand
AATAAAATAATGATGATGATGATGATGATGTACAAAATAAAGCCTCTCTAACCAAAGGTTCAGTGGCTCAATGTACCAAAAAAAAAAAAAAAGGAAAAAAAAAGAAAGAAAGGGAGATGTGGCTCACTGAGAGGCACAAAAAACAAAAAAGCCTCTCTGACCAAACACATTTAACAATCCTTTTCAAAAAAAAAAAAAAGAAATAGAACAAAACGGCAACGCTGGGCTCGCGAAAAAAAAAAGGAAGAAGAAGACGAAGAAGCAAAGAAGAAGAAGAAGAAGAAAGGGGTTAAGGCTGGTGAAGACGTCGACAGCGACATATCAAATCCATCAGTATTTTCAATTTTTTTTTTCTTTTTCTTACCGGGGGATTTCCTTTTTCCAGCCGAAACACACCGATATTCTGCCGATACGATCTGATTTGACTCGAATCGGCGCGAATCGGTGTGCATCGAAGCCGAATGGCACGAGTCAGCATGAATCCGAAAACCCAAAAAAAAAAATGGACGTGGTTTGACGCACAGGTAGCAACGTCCCTCATGCGTCACCGCATCGGACGCGGGTGTGGCGGCCATTTTGCCACGTCCGTGCATCCTTGGTGCTTTATATCATGGATTTGCTTATAAGTTATAATATGAGTTTTTCAAGTGAAATAGTTTTACAAAATTTCATCTTCTTATTGGGCATTGCTTTTTTGAGCAGTGTTGGTAAAAGCGCGCTTAAGCCCAAAGTGCAAAGCCCCAAAGTTCTAGTGCGTTTTGCCTCTAAAGCGAGGCACACTTAAAGAAGTGTACTTTAGGCACGATTTTTTGTGCTTTAAAAAAAAAAACCAAAATTGAATTAAAACTTTAGGATGTTGACATTATTGATATAAGCCATTGATTTGGCATATTTTTAGTGTAACTTATTATAAAAAAAAAAAAAAAGAAAAAGAAAAAACATGTAAGTTTGAGTGTAACTTATCCTAAAACCCACAACCCTCTAGTTCTTCTCTATTTCTATCTTTATGTGTTCTTCTCTATGTAAAATGTTTTATATCAATTTATATGATAATTTGATTGTATGATTTTTGTATTTCTCATTAACAATTATTTTTAAATTTATTAAAACTTTTTTTTAATATGCGCTTCACTTCAATTAGGTGTGCGCTTTGCATTTTGTGCCTAGGATCAAAGAGGTTTTTGCACTTAAGTGCGCCCTACGCTTTTAGCAACACTGTTTACGTAAAGGGTAATTTCATAATGTTGTTGTTGGTCTTGACCAAGAGAAAACTCACGGATTTACATCTAAGAATAAATTGTGGCAAGGCAAAGTGTTCAGTTCCGGAGAGTTCAAGTTGAATTCTTTATACGCCTGAATTTACTGTATGAGACAACCATGCGTTGACTATGTGTGCCTTGTTTGCAAGGAGTAGTTCGAAACACCAATGAAGAATAAAGGTGTGTAACTTAGCACTATGACAATTGCAGCGAGACATGAACCCATTGACAAATTTATTGAAGTCGGTTGGATTTATTTTAAACCTTCAGTTTACTCTGTTCTATTATTATTATTTTTAATCAAATTGATACTGTTTTTGATTGGTGTATGTTTCTTGTTTTAAATTTTGTGTTGTGCTTCAAGAATGCGTGTGTGTGTATATATATGTATATGCTTTTTATTGCGTCCAATTTACTTGGATATGGAAAGCCCAGTTTTGAAACCGTTGAGTTTAATTATTATTGAGTGATAATGACCACGCCTGAGATCAATTTAGGGGATAAGGTCAATGTGCAAAATGTAATTTTGGCCCCCTCTCTTACACACAGACATACTAAACAGCTATTAGTTTCTACTGTGTTGATTGACTGGTGTAAGTGGCTCTCTCTTTTTTTTTCCTCCCTGAGATGGCAAGATTCATGCATTTGAAAAACAGTATATCTGATGCTTTGGATTTGTTATTTTTAATTTATATTCTAAGACACCATAAGGACTTCCCAATGATTCTTTCTTTAGCATTTAGTTTCCTGTTGTCATAGACTACCATCAGACAATGTGATGTTTTTGTTTGCCATTGAACTATGGGCTGGATGAGCAGGAATACAGTGAGCAGTTATATTTTAAAAGATTGCATCTAGAATCCTAGTAGTTGGCTCAATGGGTTGATACAATAGGAATTGATGTATGTAATATGTGTTTCAATTCCTTGGAGTTGACATTATATATTATAAAAGATTGCATATAGAATCCTAGGAGTTAGCTCAATGGGTGATACTGTAGAAAAATGTAAATAAATAAATAAATATATGATGCAAGTTTAACAGAAAATAATGGCTACAGGTTTATGAAACAGGAAGTCTGAAAAATATTAGTCAAATAATAATGCATAATTAATAGTACATGGGAATCTCAAATTTTAAAGCCAAACCAATACAAAACCCTTCTATAACCCTTAAAAGGGACATTGAATCCAAATTTTTAATTGCAAAAGAAAAAAGAAAAAAGGAAAAGCTGTAGTGCATCCCGAATCCACAATTCCAAAAGAGCTGCAATGATAGACATAAAATCTAAAAACAAAACAACAACCCTCAACCCACAATATATAATCAATATAGAATTCCACCTGTCACCTATAAAATGCATTATCAATTAGATGGGAATCTCAAATTCTAAAACCAAACCAATTCATAACCCTTCACTAAAATTCATGGCAATATGTACGAAGAAGATGACATACAATAACTTAACAATACCCTATCACAACCTTATTAAAGTAAACAATTCTGCCCTACAAATATTTATAAACTCAAAATTTTAAGTGATGCAAGACAGCCAAAAGAAGCAAGAAACTTCAGAGATTTTGCAATATAGGAATAATATAAATGATCAAGGTAAAGAATTGAGAGACCATTGTAATAATTTAAACAGATGTAGAAGCTAAAATTTAGGTAAAGATGTGAAGAAAATGTAAAAGACATGCAAACAAAAAGCTCATTGTAGCTGTGTTATTATTATTTTTTCATATCTAAAGTTTGTTCGAAATCAAATCAGACAAACATGATAGAAAATCAACACAAACAGCAAACACCAGTATCTAAAACCTGTAACACCTAACCAAAAAAAAAGCAAAGCAAGCAAGAAACTAAATAAAAGCTGCAACTAAACTTACAAAGAACTTAATCCATCCTCATACTTGACGTTATTGCAGAATAAATAATGAAAAATAACAGAGTCAACAGACACAGGAATACCCCCAATATCACCATAAATTTCAAAATCACAAATAGTAATAAAAAATTCCAACCAAATTCAGAATTATAACCCAGTTATAATAGAATTTTTTTTCCCCAAAGCCAAAACTTATCAAGAAAAATAAATGAACTTATGTTGGGGGTATTGGTCTCTTTTTTTCTCTTCCCTTAAACTAATCAAAGATAACTTGTATTAAATGCTATTTATATTCATTACATCAGTGTTTGCCAATCAATAAGCAAGCCATACCAATACATATGCATGCTGATTCGCCTCTCACCTAGAATAGCTTACCTTCCATGGCTTGAACAGATTCATTCTTAGTATTGCTTCCTCCACCACAGCTCCTAGCATGAATCATCTTCCTACAAACAAATGACCTCTTGATATGCTTCACCTAATACCTACAAACATAAAAAATAATGAATAAACTTGGACTTTTAAAAATAATCCCTTTCCGTGGTTTTAATATTGAGAACAAAGTTCTGAGAATGAAAAAAAAAAATGAAGCAATAGATGACAGTGCAGGACACTTTGCATCAAGCATATGAAATTCTAATTCTACTTTAAATAACATATAAATTTTTAAGCAGCTTTTGGAGTTCCATTCAAGCAAATTTATTATAATTTACACCAAGGACCGTTCACCGGATACTTATGATGGGTTATATTATTTTTTTATGATCAAATTGGTCCCACTAATACACCAAGGGTCATTCATCATATTATAAATTATCTATGAAGACAGGTGGTTGTCCCATTGAATATAAATCTAACAAAATCATTGCTGTGAAATAATTTTCATTAGAGACCTAGAGAGAATTCTAATAATATTTTGTCTCACTGAAATTTGATAAATGCTAAGTAAAGGCTCAATTCCCCAATTCACTCTATAATAATATTAAATCAATCATAGGAACCAATCAATATAGGAGAAATTATAATCAATTAAGTAGGATGGAGTGGGAACCTGTAGGTAGATCACTTTCTGAAATATAAAACCACAAAGGAAATTTCAAACAATAAAGAGTAGCCCCTTTGTCATTAAAAATATAGTTATAAGCAATATACCAATCAAAACTTACACCAGACCGATCAAGCTTGCAAAGGACAGAGATGGTCTTAGTAGATCACTTCTTTGCTGAGTTACCATTATCTATCAAATCATAAAAGAGAAAAAAAAAAAAATTCAGAGGAAATTAACATGGTCAAAATTACACAGGCTGTGAACATATTTATCATCTCCATATTTGTTCCATCTTTTAATCAGTCATGGATAAAAGCATTCCGATTTCTTTTCTCCACCATGCTTTCCTCTTCCAGCTTTGATTTTTCACAAAAAACAGATGCACTTCATCTGCCATGTACTGATGTCCAATACCCAACAATAAGTAGAAAATTTTCAACCCAAAAATAGATGCGCTACATCTTCCATATACAATATCGAAGGAATATTTCCACAGAATTTGCTTTACTTTTTGATTTCTCACACAAAATTTGGGCGATGGAGAAGAATACACCAGATTATGCAATCCCATAAAAACAGTTGTCAAAATATAAATATGTTCCACCACAGCTCCTAGCATGAATCATCTTCCTACAAACAAATGACCTCTTGATATGCTTCACCTAATACCTACAAACATAAAAAATAATGAATAAACTTGGACTTTTAAAAATAATCCCTTTCCGTGGTTTTAATATTGAGAACAAAGTTCTGAGAATGAAAAAAAAAAATGAAGCAATAGATGACAGTGCAGGACACTTTGCATCAAGCATATGAAATTCTAATTCTACTTTAAATAACATATAAATTTTTAAGCAGCTTTTGGAGTTCCATTCAAGCAAATTTATTATAATTTACACCAAGGACCGTTCACCGGATACTTATGATGGGTTATATTATTTTTTTATGATCAAATTGGTCCCACTAATACACCAAGGGTCATTCATCATATTATAAATTATCTATGAAGACAGGTGGTTGTCCCATTGAATATAAATCTAACAAAATCATTGCTGTGAAATAATTTTCATTAGAGACCTAGAGAGAATTCTAATAATATTTTGTCTCACTGAAATTTGATAAATGCTAAGTAAAGGCTCAATTCCCCAATTCACTCTATAATAATATTAAATCAATCATAGGAACCAATCAATATAGGAGAAATTATAATCAATTAAGTAGGATGGAGTGGGAACCTGTAGGTAGATCACTTTCTGAAATATAAAACCACAAAGGAAATTTCAAACAATAAAGAGTAGCCCCTTTGTCATTAAAAATATAGTTATAAGCAATATACCAATCAAAACTTACACCAGACCGATCAAGCTTGCAAAGGACAGAGATGGTCTTAGTAGATCACTTCTTTGCTGAGTTACCATTATCTATCAAATCATAAAAGAGAAAAAAAAAAAAATTCAGAGGAAATTAACATGGTCAAAATTACACAGGCTGTGAACATATTTATCATCTCCATATTTGTTCCATCTTTTAATCAGTCATGGATAAAAGCATTCCGATTTCTTTTCTCCACCATGCTTTCCTCTTCCAGCTTTGATTTTTCACAAAAAACAGATGCACTTCATCTGCCATGTACTGATGTCCAATACCCAACAATAAGTAGAAAATTTTCAACCCAAAAATAGATGCGCTACATCTTCCATATACAATATCGAAGGAATATTTCCACAGAATTTGCTTTACTTTTTGATTTCTCACACAAAATTTGGGCGATGGAGAAGAATACACCAGATTATGCAATCCCATAAAAACAGTTGTCAAAATATAAATATGAAGATTAAGCCAAAAACTCAAAAGAAAACTAATTCTAAACAAAGCAGAAGAAGATTAAGCCAAAACTACTCCCTTCCTTCCCCATCTTCATCCAACACGTAAGAAAGAAAATCTCAACCACAAATGAATTGAAACTTAACTTAATATAAAAAAGAAAAGAAAGAAAGAGAGAAAGAAACAATGGTGATTTATGAGTTAAAAACACCTGGTTATATTCTTGTAAAAGGATACAGTTAGGAGATGCAGTTTAGATTGAATTATTGAAATATGAAAGAGAGAGCAATGCACCCAATCAAATTAGTATATGCTAAAGTGAGATCAAAACCCACTACCTATGCTAATCATTCAAAAGAACAAATACATATCCAAACGTAACTCTAAACCAAAATCAAGTCAACTGAAAATACAAAAGCCTAAATCATATTTAACCGGCAAGTGTATAAAACAAAATAAAGAAATTTACTTGTAATATTTTGGAGAAAGATTGGTCTAACAACGGATTTTTCTCTCCCTCTCTGATAGTCTGACTCTCGCTGCCCCTTATTGGTGATCTCAATAATAGTGAGAGGCAATTATGAATATGTCATTTTTTTTAATAGAGAAACCTGAAAAGGTTAAGAGCATCAATTCACACCAACGTAGCAACAAAAAAAAAAAAATTTATATAGGCAACAGAACACCAATTGGTGGGAAAAATTTAATTGAAACGGTTTGTTTAAACAAAAGTAGATAATGTTAAATTAGATAGATATAGATACAGATTATTTTTAAAAAAAAATTAAATTAACCCAAAAACCCAAAACATAAATCTAACCCAAAAACCTAAGTCAATACCAACCCAACCAAAATACCCAAAACTAACTCATAAGTTCATAACCAAATCGAAGGAAAAAAAAAAAAAGCATGGCAGATTTCAGAAAACAAAAGCAATATTTGAAGAGTAAAAAAAGTATACAGACCTTCAAAATATGCTGTTGCAGAGACGAACTGGGCCAGATAACGAAATGGGGAAATTTGATGCATCTGTTGCCTTCTTACAATGAATCAAAGTCACCTTTGAGACTGTGATTGAATGGAGCCGGAGATGGGTGGTGCTGGACCAAAAACGTAATCCTAAACCAAAATCAAGTCCTTCAAAAGCCTAAATCATATTTAAAATTGAGAAAAAAAAAAAAACATTTTGATAGAGAATCCAAAAACCCAAAACAAAAATGAATCAAATCTAAACCTATCCAACAAAAAAACTAAATCAAAAGTAACATTTCATACCCAAATCTAAAAAATGGAAAAAAAATAATGTACCGGTGCTGTTCTTCGTGTCGGAATCGACGGTGGTTACAGAAGGCTGATCGGAAGCCTCATCGGTTGGTTCTTTCTCTCCTTCTTCGAGGCGATCTGGTGGACGTGATAGCAGTAGTAGTAGGGTTGAAGTTGAGTTGGTCTGATGAATCGGTGGCCATTGTGTGAGAGAATCGGAGATTGCGTGAGAATGGCACCGCTGATCGCTTACTTCTTTCTCATCTAAGTTTTGGATTTTGATTTTGGGGGAAGGATATGGTTTTATTTTTTGGGTTTCTGAGAAGAGAGAGGAATTACGGGTTTCTCTCCTTTCTCCTTGAACCGTGTCACCATTGTTGGGATCTCTCGCTCTCGCTCTCGCTCTCTCTGTGTGTCTTCGGCGCGCCTCATCTCTCTCTCCTTTCTCCGCGTACCAATCTTTCTTTCCTTTTCTCTTTCTTTTTTTTCAGTTTTAAGCGGTTCGTTTCCTTTTATACCCAGAGGGTCCAAACAGTGTTTTACATAGTGAAAGATTGTAATGTATCGCCTTCTAAATTGTAAACGTGTCAGCACCTCCTTAGAAGGCTTCTGCTTTTATATATACAACATAATTTACCGCTTTTTAATTGTAAAGGTTAGTCTTCCAGACACAACGTAAGGTTTTTTAAAGATAAATCTACACGTGTCAGCATTTTAAGGGGTTATTTTGCCTTACGTGTTAGCGCCTGGTAAAAGCTTCTGCTATTATATATAGTATATGATTATTATATAAAAAAGCATGCTTAGCAATATATAAAATATATAAATAAAAATATTTTTAATAATTTCTTAATCGCCGCACCCCGCCGCATTTGCACTCTATTTTTTCAAAAATTTCCGAGTCTCGCACCTGCACCTGCACCTGAATCTGGAAACGCACCTGTAGTACTTCATAGATGATACTCCTCTTTGATACACATGCACAGATCTGATTTGCTTTGCCTTGAAGGGATTGCTCAAGCACTTAGAATCTTCAATGGGCAGCAGGAGATACCAACATATAAAGTAGCTAACATCTGTACAAAATCAATGATTAAGATGCCTGTGAAGCAAGAGGTTATTATCTTAGAAATTCACTAGCCTATTGTGGAGAAAAATTGCCCCTTAAGTGACCCAGTTGATTTTATGGTATTCGAACCATTTATCTCTTTTCCCCTTGCAGACGTATTCAGTTCGTCCCTATGTTGTTTGTGCTGTTTTAAGAGACGTAACATTTGATACTGCAAGTTATAACAGCTTTATTAATCTCCAAGACAAGTTTCATGAGAACATTTGTCGGTAATGAATTCTGGATTCCAGATTCACTTATCATTTGTAACTTGGCATACTCTGTCTTCTAACTGATTGTACAACTACAGATTGAAACACTTTTGAACGATTAAAAGTTAAAGATGTTTGCTGAACTATTGATCATATTTTTCCACTAAATCTAAAGATGAAATGGTTAGTCATTTTTGGTCCTAGTTTTTTCACAGTTTGTTTCAAGGTTGATTTGCATGGGTTATGCATGGGATGTATAAACAAGTAAACGACATGGTAATAACAAATAATGTAAACATCAGAATGCATAATGGTAATCTTAAGAAATATTCACAATGGTTTGCTTAAATGCATGTGGTTTTATATTTACTCTCAATTTTTATCTGAACTTTGAAAGATATATTTGTTCTTCCATACTGTTTAGTAGCCTTGCACTTAGATGTAGGGTCTTTATGAGTTGGGTTTGGTCGGGAGTATCAACCTGCTATCCAACCCAATTATGTCAAGTTGGGATTTGGGAAGTTTACAACCAGTGCTTACTGAAACGATTGGATTAATAACTGAACATTGTTTTTAGTTTGGCTATTGCATCTGATTAGTTTTGTTAGCTTGGTAAGTCGACAATGACCACAAAGAAGACTCTTAAGGGAGAGAATTGGAATTAAAAGAAGGAGAGAGGGGGGCTGACAAAAGAAGCAACAATGAGGGTGTTGATCTTTTCGTTGTAATAGGCAGCCCAAGGAAGCATGGACATGGCTCCCTGCACAAACTCATTATCCAATTGCATGGTGTCATGGTGTTAGTTGATTAATTATTATTATTTGTTAGGTTTTAAAGATTTAGGAATTTATGTATTTAGAACTCTAATGTGTAATGTTGGCAAATCATGATTAAAACAATATGTTTAGTCTTGTTTAAACTTGCTCAAAGTTGGGTCTTTCAAGTAAAGTTGGAATCGAAAGGCTGCAGATGCATTGGTGCATTTCGGCCTAGCTCGATCGATCGAAAGAAAGACTATCGATCGAATCTCAGGCAGAATGTTTTTCTACATTCCAGCTTAGCCCTAACTCATTAAACGTTTTGGGTTTTCTGTTTTTACCCTAGGTATATAAAGAAAAACCCTAGCCACGTTTTTAGAGTTGCTCCTGTTGTATTATTGCTCATACTTTTCTGTTTTGTATAAATCTCTTGCGAGATCTAGAGGAGCTTTCCTTTACACAAAGCTTAGGGTTTTCGAGGTAGAGATTACTTCAACACCTTGATGATCAACTCGGTTGCTGCCATTGGAGTATAAAGAATAACAAGCGTGGGTGCTTGTAGCTGATTGGAGAGTCCAAGAAAGAAGGAGTTCGTGGATTCAGAGCTTGCACGTGATCGTGTCACTAAGTTATACTGGTGGGTAGCATTAGGAAGTCAAGCGGGGAGCTTGTAAGTCCTTTTGTATGAACTTCGATTCTTTCGCATAATGGATTCAGGTTTACCTTGAGGATAGCTAGGTCAAATCCTTCCTAAGTTTTTACCAGTTTGGTTTTCCTAAGTGATCATATCTTGTGTTATTTATTATTCTATTGCTTTATACTTTTGATATGATTATATG
This sequence comes from Quercus suber, assembly GCF_002906115.3. Taxonomy (NCBI): domain Eukaryota; kingdom Viridiplantae; phylum Streptophyta; class Magnoliopsida; order Fagales; family Fagaceae; genus Quercus; species Quercus suber. Next base: position 108,268 of record NW_027069654.1, on the reverse strand, counting down.
TTTGTGATAACCTAGAACTGCATAATTTGACTAAGTTAATCACTTGGCTAATTTACTAGGTTAATCTGGTTGGTTTAAAGGGTCTAAAATTGTTCAAGTGGTATCAAAGCGAGTAGCTCTATTGTTGGAGATTTTTTGATCTCTGAGCTGATCCTTGACCCCTGTTGTCACGGAGCATGGACACTCTCTCGTTATTCCTCTTCACTTTGATGGGAATAACTATGCTTATTGGAAAGTAAGGATGAGAGTATTCCTGAAATCCATTGATGAGAGAGTTTGGAATTCCATTGAGTATGGATAGGAGAAGCCCACTACTCCTGTGAGTGAGTGGCAAACTTCTCGAAAAGAAGCAACTGGTTGCAATAGCAAGGCTATGAATGCCATCTTTAATGTTGTTTCTATGGAGGAATTTAAGAGAATCTCTAATGTTGAGGTTGCTTATACTACATGAAAAATCCTCCAGACTGTGCATGAAGGCACAAAGGCAGTTAAGATTAACAAGTTGCAGCAATTAATTTCTAGATTTGAAAGCATTAGAATGTCTGATGATGAATCTTTTGATGAATTATATACTAAATTGAATGATATTGTTAATTCCGCTTTTAATTTGGGTGAAATCTATGATCAACCTAAAATTATTAGGAAGATTCTTAAATCTTTAACTGAAGACTTTAGACCTAAAATAACTGCCATTACTGAGAGCAAGGATGTGGACTTCATCCCTATTGATGAGCTTGTAGGATCTCTTCAGTCCTATGAGTCTGACCTTCCCAAAACTTCCAAATCTAAATCAATGGCTCTTAAGTCTGTTGATGATGTTAAGATTGGTGGATTTGATGATGAGCTCTCTACTACAAAGATTGCGTACCTTGCCAAGAACTTTTGAAACTTTCTTTGGAGAAACTGGGATTAAAATTTGGGTTTTTGAAAAAGCATTCCATTACATCTCATACTCATGCATTTTTGTTTAATGCTTTGAGGAGTTATTTTCAAAAATTGGTTTTAGTTTTTCAAAACTGTAGTTTTTCTCAAAATACTGTGAGCCGCTGTCTATTTCGATCGATCCAATCTGTTTTTCGATTGATCGAAAATATTTAAAATTCTTTAAAAAAAAATCTTGGATTGATTCGATCGATCGAATGTGATTTTCGATAAATCGAAAGTCGCGAATCAGGTTTTTTAAAACACTTTTCTTGACTGATTCAAATATTTTTTCAAAAAGTTTTTCAAACTTTTCTTCTCTCTCCAACTAGGCAAGGCTCTACAATCAATTTTTTGTCGTTTTCCTCCGAATTTTTTGCAAAGATTCTCTTTCCTCAAGCCGGTAAGTCTCTTTTGCCCTTCCTTTTGAGTTTATTTTCATATTTCATGCATTTTACACTCAAATTTTCGGACCTTGCATATTTGGGATTTTTGTTGATTCAAGCCATATTTTGTGCAATTGATCAATGGGTTTTTGTGGAGACATGATATAAACTTGTTCTTAATGGTTTAATTTGACCAATTTTGTGAATTATGGAAAATTGAATTTTCTAGGGTTTATATTGAATTTGAATTGGGGATTTTGTTCAATTAGGTTGAAATTGATGAAATTGGCTCGTTATTTTGATGTAATTAAGCATTATAATCTGTGTGTTGTGTTATGTAATGCTCAATTCATCAATTTGTTTCAAAATTTTCAAGTGGTTTTTCAAATTTTTAGGGTTTTTGTTAGAAACTCTGTGCTCAAGCCAAGTTTGTTCAATTGAATTTAATTTGAACTTTGCTTACTACATTAGTACATGCATCACGACATTGTGGTTGTTCATGCATCATATAGATTTTGACATTTTGTTCTATCTCTTTCTATGCTAACTTGCAGTCTGCCCTTGGTCTTTGTGTTATTTTTGGTTTTCTATTTGTATCTCTGTCCTTTCCTTAGCATTATGCCTAGGAAGACTAGGGCTCGTAGGTCTGTTCCCTCACCTACTCCTTCCCCTCCTTCCTTTGACCAAGAGAGGTTTCCGAGTGAGAAAAACCAAGAAACTTATGAGAACCTGAACCTTAAGAGAAAGATTTGGTCTGAGCGTTCTGTCATCTTAGATGAGCTTGATCCTACCATTAGGGCAAACTTTGAGTGTGGGGGCTAGTTACCACTGTTGGATGTTTCTGATCCTCCTTTTCTAGCTACCTTGATTAGAGAGTTCTTCTCGAACATCTCTATCTGCGTCTATGATTCCAACACTTTAGTAAAGAGTTGAATACGAGGCGTAGAGTACTCCATTACTCCTATAGTAGTAGCTGATGCTTTTGCGGTACCCTTGGTCCAGCACCCAATCTACCCTTATGATGAGTCTCCTGTTCTGAGTGATGTCATGTCTTACATCACTGGGTCTTCTATCCAGTGGGGTTTTGATCCTAGGATCACCTCTGCTGAACTTTTTGAGTTGCATTATATCTTCTTTAGGATAGCGTGTCACTCTATTTGGCCAATTTTTCATCTTCACACCATTCTTCTCGAGCGGTGTGTATTTTTGTACACTCTTGTCACTGATGCTCCTATCAGTTTTCCTTATTTGTTTCTTCGTTCTTTAAATGAAGTTTATAGGAGTTCATCTTCTTCACATGCTCTTGTTCATCCTATTTTTATTCATAGGATTTTACTTTATCTTGATCTTAGTGGTTTCCCTTCCTCTGAGCCCGTTCATGTGATTACTCCTATCGGTGCATCTTTTCTTAGGCAAAGGGCTGCTCACCTTCGGGTTGGCTCTAAATACCCTAGGTCTGAGCCTTCTGGTTCCACACCTACTCCTTCTTCTTCTATAGGTTCTGCTGGTAAGGATGTTCCTGATGCTGATGTTGTTGCTGCTGCTGATGTTCCTCCACCTCCATCGGATGACTTTGATATCCATCGTACTTTAGAGACTGTCATGACCGTTCAGGCGGGTCATAGTCAAATTTTGGTGGACTTGCTTGACGAGATTCGTGCTTTGCGTGCCGACGTAGCACATCTTCGTTCACCCTCACCACCTTCTTTTGATGATGGATTGTGATTGCACTTTGGCATTCCGTCACAAAAAGGGGGAGTAAACTTTGTAGAGAAGTTTTGTTGTTAGGGGGAGAGTTTTTTGTTTTGAGGAGCTAGTGGAGATATTAGATTGTATCTAAGTGCTTCACTTTGTATGTCATTTTTTTTAGGGATATTCATGTTAGGGGGAGTAACATGGTTTTTTGATATACATGATAAATACATGATTCTTATTTCTTTGGATTCACTGTTTATTGATTTATATTTATGAGATTATTCATTGCTATATGTTTTTGTGTGAATCATACAAGAATGTTATACCTATTTATTTACTATTTTCTGTCACATATGTGTTTATGCGTTTGTTGAGTGTTTCAGGAATATACAGGTTGATTCAATTGAGCTGCTGTCTACATTTGCAACTGATGGATAGTAGTTAGGATTGAATTTTAGTTTTTATGAGCATTATTTATGTAAAGGGCTTTCACTTGTGAACTTTGAGCTTTTAGTTTGTGTTTTGTCACGGATTGCCAAAGGGGGAGTTTGTTAGGTTCTAAAGATTTAGGAATTTATGTATTTAAAACTCTAATGTGTAATGTTAGCAAACCATGATCAAAACAATATGTTTAGTCTTGTTTAAACTTACTCAAAGTTGGGTCTTTCATGTAGAGTTGGAATCGAGAGGCTACAAATGCATTGGTGCATTTTGGCCTGGCTCGATCGATCAAATCTCGGGCAGAATGTTTTTCTGCAGAATATTCCAGTTCAGCCCTAACTTATTAAACGTTTTGGGTTTTTTGTTTTTACCCTAGGTATATAAAGAAAAACCCTAGCCACATTTTTAGAGTTACTCATGTTGTATTGTTGCTCATACTTTTCTGTTTTGTGTAAATCTCTTGTGAGATCTAGAGGAGCTTTCCTTTACACAAAGCTTAGGGTTTTCTAGGTAGAGATTATTTCAACACCTTGATGATCAACTCGGTTGCTGCCATTGGAGCGTAAAGAATAACAAGCGTGGGTGATTGTAGTTGATTGGAGAATCCAAGAAAGAAGGAGTCCATGGATTCGGAGCTTGCACGTGGTCGTGTCAGTAAGTTCTACTGGTAGGTAGCATTAGGAAGTCAAGCGGGGAGCTTGTAAGTTCTTTTGTATGAACTTCGATTCTTTCGCATAGTGGATTCAGGTTTACCTTGAGGATAGCTAGGTCAAATCCTTCCCAGGTTTTTTACCGGTTTGGTTTTCCTAGGTGATCATATTTTGTGTTATTTATTATTCCGCTGCTTTATACTTTTGATATGATTGTACGTTTGTGATAACCTAGAACTGCATAATTTGACTAAGTTAATCACTTGGCTAATTTACTAGGTTAATCTGATTAGTTTAAGGGGTCTAAAACCGTTCATTATTATTATTATTATTATTATTATTTTATTTTCAAAATTTTGCCCACGGTTAAGACATGACGGAGAAACGATTGCGACACAATGACCAGAAAATTGAGTAAAAAAATAAAAAGATCAAATCTATTTAGTTTTGGATGGCTGGGGGGAGATATTTTCATTTAAAGATTTAACATATTGAAGATGGGCTTAATGCCTTGAAAGGTTGATGGGATGGGAGAAACAAATTAGCTAAGAGTGGTAGAGATGACACTTATGAGCTCTAGCTTAAATGTCACATCCTGTCTTAGTAAAAATAAGGTGGAGGGTGAAGTCGACCTGCCAATAAAACATAAGGAAAATGTTTGGATTTGCTTTGCCTCTAGTTGTTACATTTCATTGAGTCAATGGTCTTCAAATTATTTTTCATGATCATTTGATATCTTGTCTAAAGATTTGTTAAAATTAGCAAAAGAAAAATGTATCTTTCTAGATGCCTCAAAGTTTCTATAATGACTACCTACATCATGATACAAAATTACATTTCAACAGTATTTACAGTATCTTTCTCTGCAAAATGAAGTTTTGGTTTGGTCATTTGCTCAGTTTGCAGATGATAGGCTTTTGGCTAAACAATGTTTGATATATTCAAAGCTGGAAAATCTTAGGTAGTTGGTTCCAGTCAAGTTGGCCTGAACCTTTTGCATGTCCAAGTGGATAGCAAAACACCTGGCATACACCTGCTTGAACCAGGTTCATTTACAGAGTCAAAATGTTCTTTATTGGCTACAATGATGAAAGGCTGGGGTGGGTTAAACAATGTTATCCATGGATAGATTTTTGCTTGAACATGTGTTATATGTTTTCCATGTGGTAATTTCACAGCTCAAATTAGGATAAAATTGCTTAATGTAGTGTGTACACTTCTACGTTTTTGTTTTAAAATCTGAACTAACAAGTAGTAATCATGTGTCTTCGCCACTTCGATTCTGATGCTAGGCTGTATTACACCTGTCACTGTCTTTATTATGAGCAGAAACTTGTTTTTCTGTACCATGTTCTGGCTAACCTCATATTGTTATATGTCCAAATCAAATAAGTACTTTCGTTGTATTACTTATCTAAAACCGAAAAAAAGTTACCTGCATAGTGAACTTCTGTAGGATGTAGAGTTGTCTCAATCACCAAAATGTTATAAAATTGTTGGTATAAATACTATTAATTTCCTGTTGCTGCAACCTTGGTTTGTTGCAGTTGTCAATTGAAACAAAAATGGTTTGGCTCTGTGATTTTTTTTTTTCAACTACGGGGTATTTGCCATGTATCTTTTTCTGCTATTGTGTGTGTGTGACCCCACTTTAGTTGGGCTTAGTATTGGTTGAGCTGAATTTTTATGCTATCATCTGTTTTTCATTGCTTTGTCTTGACTTTATGTTTACTTTTGTTTTATTCTTTTGACTTTTCAATTGGAAGGTTCTATGAATATTTTATGTAATTTATCTTTCCACATGCTTGCAATTAACATTTGTTTTAGGCGAAGAACCATAGTAGCGATTGGGACTCATGACCTGGATACATTACATGGCCCTTTCACATATGAGGTAGATTTTTCTTGATAATAATTCTCCTTTCTCATGGCATGTTATATGATTTCTTGGTGTTTTGTATCATTTGGTATTGTAGTAGGAATGAAACTATTTCTGAATGTATGGGTATGGTTGTTCTTTCATTTGAGTTCCTACCTTTGTAGAAGGAAGAGGGAAGTTCCATTTCCAACCCAAGAGTTTTTCTGGACTTACCAACCCTCTGGTCCTCTAATACTTAAAAAGCTGCATATGGAGTGGAGATAAAACTGTGTACTGACTCTACTTCCCTTATGAGTAGTCTGTGTGGCCTATAAATGAGTTTTGAGTAAGGAACTTCTTATTCTGAATGGTTGAATTAATTTATTCCTCAATCTTTTTTGGCTTGTCCGATCCTACGATAGTTAAATTGGTTTTTATATTGTTAGTCTGAGGGTCTTGATGATATTTTTTGTTTTTGTTTTTGGTTTTTTTGGGTTTTTTTTTTTTTTTTTTTTTTTAAAACAAAACAAAACAAAACAAAAAACAAAAAACAAAAAAAAAAAAATGTAAACAAAGCAAAGCATAAAAACGAGACTGACTCAAAAAGAAGAAAGCAAAACACACAAGTAATGCATAACCGAGAGAAAGAGAGAGAGAGAGTAACACTTAGAGACTAACACTTAGAGCCTCTTTGCTTCGACACCTTGGAAGAACATTTCCGTTTAGCGAACCCTTGGTCTGGCAGTGAGGGAAAAGAATTGAAACCATTCAAGTTTGAAAGGAACATAAGGGCTTTGAGAAGATCTCTAAGAGGAGCAATATAAACTGATTCTGGTTTCTAGAAGAGATCATACTGTTGCTCTGTTAAGTGGCTAACCACTTATACCAATTTGATCGAGTATGTCTAGTAGCTCTACAGTGATGACAAAGATGCTACTTCTTCTATTCAGGCTTTTGGTTATTGCCTTTCTTAGCCCTAGGGCTTTTAGTTTCTTTCTTATTAAGCTTAGGGGTGCTCCTAAGATAGATTTGCCTTTGTTTATGTTCTCACTAGCTATAACAATTTTTACATCATTGTTCTTTAAATCAACATTATTACCAGGAGAAACAAACACAGTAGTACTAGAAGAATCAATATTAGAGGAAGAGAAATCATACCCCAAACCGATTCGATCAGAAGTAGATTTTTAAAGGCTAAGCATCTTATCAAGTTTTGCACTCGAAATCCTCTCCGACTGAGCTTTGACTTGAAACAACTTCACTTTAAGCTCCTTGGTTCTCTCAGCCAAGAAATTGTTCTCAAATCTCAGTACTCCAATGGCCTGATTAGCTTCATTAAACTTTGTGGAGATTTCTTCTCACTCAAGCTCCACATCACCAAGCTTTGTGGCAGGCAACCTATACAATTTCTCATGCTTTTCTGAGACCTTGTGCAATTTTGCATAAGCTGTGTGGATGTCATCTTGTTCATCCATCTTATCAAAGTTAGTCTCCACCAAGTACTCTTCTTCATCCACTTCTTCAACAATCCCCCAGTAAGATTCACAAGGTCAGTGGAGGCATTCAAGATTCCATCATTCTCAGGCTTGGTGTCGCTCAAGGTAGTAGACTTTTCCTAATGGTCTTGAGATACGTTAGACACTCTTGTTTCATGTGTCTAAAGCCTTGGCATCTGAAGCACTTCGATCCAGAGGGAACAGTGTACTGATTGCCATCTCTAGCATCCTTCTCCCCTTTATCTTGGCTCTTGAATTGTAAAGAACTGGATTACTTTCGGTCCTTGTCAAATCCTTTACCATTGGCTTTCTTCATGAACTTTTTGAACTGCCTTGTGATATAGGATTTCATCTTAGTATCTTCATCATCTAAAGACTCGTCAGTATCACTGCTTTTGGCCTTTAGCACCATGCTCTTGCTCTTGCTTGATTTCCTGATCCTAGACAAACTTGACTCATAGGTTTGCAGGTTGCCAACCAGCTCTGTCAAAGGAATTTTGTCAATGTCCTTTAATTCCTCAATTGCGGTGATCTTGACATGAAATTTCTCAAGTAGAGGTCTGAGCACCTTTCTAATAATCTTGGGTTTGTGAATGGTTTCCCCAAGATTAAAGGCTGAGTTCACTATGTCCTTGGCATAGAACTCATCAAACAATTCATCCTCTTCCATCTTGATCTCTTCAAAGCTTGTGGTAAGCCTCTAAAGCTTTGAATCTTTGACAGCCTTGGTTCCTTCATAGGTTGTCTGGAGGATACTCCATGCTTCCTTTGCAGTTTCAATAAAGGATATCTTCTTGAATTCCTCATTCGTGACCGCACTGAATAAAACATTCAATACCCTGTTGCTGAAGTTAGCTGCCTTGATTTTTGCATCATCCCAATCAGCAAGCACTTCCTTTAGCTTAGTCCAACCTATCTCCATAGCTTGCCACACTTTTTCATCTAATGATTGTAAGAAAGTTCTCATGTATACTTTCCAGTATGCATAGTTAGTGTCATCAAATAAAGGAGGTATAATTAATGATTGTCCTCTATCCATGACAACAGGAGTTAATGGATCACATAGCAAAGATTAACCCTAATTAGAATGTGCCCGCTTTAATACCATTTAATAGGCCAAGAATGTATTGACCCCTTGTGATAAATTAGCCAATTAATTAGCCAAGTTAATTAATTAATTCAATTAACATGCAATACCGCATGGTAGCACAAACAGATCACCTAATAACAAAATGCAATAGAAATTAAATTTGACACGGTGATTTTTTTACAATGGGGAAAACCTCCAAGGTAAAAACCCCACTGAGTGAATTTTAGGTCACCACTCTCAAGAATCCACTATTATCAAAACAAGCGGTTACAAGTAAAAGAATCACAATACCTTATACCAACCTACAGTTGAACTCTTACCCTAATATCTAATTGGACTTGTTCTGTAGTGACAATCTCTTCTTTTCAATGCATGGCTTCCAATACTTAACTAACTAATCGATGCGTGGATCCAAGTACATGACTACCACACCAACTTGAGAAGGATGTTGGCTGCAAAGTTCTTTAGTTCGTCCACATGATGAAGATCAAGAAGCACATTGGTTACAAAACCCTACGGCATACAAACGCAGGAGCTTATTCAAGAGAAAGATGAACTAGGGCATATGTCTCCGGTCACAATATGCTTACAACAACAAGTGCAACAGCTTTTGCACCTACTTGCATCAAGTGAGACGAACCTTAAAATAATCCTTCTATATGTTTAGGGTTGTGAGAAAAGTAAACCTAAACACATACATATGGATATGCGTGAACTCAGATCTGAAAAACTGATTTTCATAATTCTCAATAAATACAGCTGTCGAGCTTATTTGTTGAGCTTTATATTTTAAATCTCGATAGATACATCTGTCTAGCTATCTGTCGAGCTTTAAAATACAATACTTCTTCACTTGATTCTTGAACAAATTTGCATAGCTTCAATACTTGAACCTGAACTCTTGTTCTTGAAGTATTAAACATATCCTAGATCTACTCAATTACATGTAAAATGCATTTTGTCAAGGAATTAGCCAATTCTAAATGATATATGTTCTTAACATGATCCACATATGTCCTAACATCAACATCCCATGAATACAGAAAAAATCTAAAACTAATCAATATTGTGTGGTTGCCAAATTCCATGACTATATATAGGTACACATCCAACTGCATTGAATATTAATGTCACCACTTAAGTTAATTGAATAATGGAAAATGACACTTAAAGAAAATTTTTAGAAGTACTACAAATTTCATAAATGTATGCATAACTTGCATTCTAATAATAACTTGCTGGAATATGAATATGAATTATGGAAAAATAAGAATGGTGAATGGGAGTAGTTGTTGTAGGCCACTTTAAGGGACCTAGACCTCCATAGAGAGAGACAAATTAAGAGAGAGCGATACATTAAAAAATTGGTTTATTCTTCATTATCCAAAATGCTATGGAATACAAGTATTTATACAAGTTCTTTTGCCGAATAACCAACTAACAACTTGTAACTAACTTGGCTCAACTTGTTGCAATCCTACAACAAACTAACTAAATGTGACATTACAACAATGATCATCTATATGCCTATATGGTTCCTAATATGCAAGTGGCCAAGTATTTTTTGGACAACCATGCACCACAAGCTCAAAATTATGACACTTGTAATCACAGATTTTTGTTGTACAATTTTCATAATGCCAAGTGTTTTCCTTGAGGAAAAGCCTTAATTTTAAGAAAATTGATCAGCTCCTTCTGTCCAATTTCCGTAAGACCAGTTGGAAGAAATGAGCTGGTAGGGAAGTGCTCATCAAATCAGTCATTCAAGCAATTCCCACGTACACAATGAGCTATTTTAAACTTCCAAAAGGATTGATTAAGGAGTTGGAAATTATGATCCGTAAATTTTGGTGGGGGTATAGCGGAAGGAATAGAAAGATTCACTGGGTTAAATGGGATAGAATGTGTGAGGCTAAGGAGGTTGGTGGTATGGGGTTCAAGGAAATTGAGAAATTTAATGATGCTTTACTGGCCAAACAGGTGTGGCAGATTATTAATAACCCAGACTCGCTTTGCCATCGAGTGTTCAAGGCAAGATTTTTTCCAGACTGTTCCATTCTTGAAGCAAGAGAATCTATTGTGGGATCCTATGCATGGAAGAGTATTTTGAATGCTAGGGATGTCATTCGAAAGGGGATGGTGTGGAGGGTGGGGACAGGGGAGAGGGTGAGGATTAAGGAGGATAGGTGGCTGCCGGATAAAGCAAATGGTTTGGTTATCTCCCCACTTCCCCAAGCGGCAGCCAAAAGTTAGTTCTCTCATTGATCAAGACCAAGTCAGGTGAAATGAGGAGGTGGTGTGAAATTTATTCCTTCCCCATGAGGCCAATTCAATTCTGGCCATACCGTTGAGTTTAAAGCGACCCCCTGATCGTATTGCTTGGAAACATACTCCCTCGGGTTTGTTCACAACTAGCAATGCCTATAAACTGATTGTGTCTAATGATTCCATGTCCAATGCAGGTAGTTTAAGTGCAGAAAATTATACGAAGTTCTGGAAGAGTCTTTGACATCTCCGGGTACCAAACAAAATCAAAAACTTTGCTTGGAGGGCGTGTAATGAGGCGCTGCCAACAAAGATGAATCTGCATCGCCGACACGTCACGGATTCTGACATTTGTGATCTGTGTGGAGAGCTTCCTGAGGATACTGTTCACGCCATCTGGATGTGCAAGGAAATAGCTGGTGTTTGGTCGACCCTGGAATGGTTCCACCAAGCTGCCCCTGTTCAGCCCATGAATTACAGAGAATTGATGGCCAGATTTATGCCGAGCCAAGATGATTACAAAGCTGAGATTTTTGCTATATCTAGTTGGTGTGTGTGGAATAGACGCAATGCCATTCACTTCAATCGAGCTGTCTGGCCTGTAGATAGCATTTGTAGGGAAGCCGGTAACATTCTACAGGAGTTTATCCAAGCTCGTGAGGTTGAGCTAAGCCCTCCACGTCCTCTAGTGACAAAACAGTGGCGTCCTCCTAACCTGAACGTTTACAAGATCAACTTTGATGCAGTGGTTTTTCGAGCTTCGAACCTGGCAGGTGTGGGTGTGATTGTTCGTGATAACCAGGGTGATCCAATTGGGGCGTTATCCATACCGGTTCCTTTCAGGCAGTCTGTGGTGGAGCTAGAGGCTTTGGCATGTTAGAGGGCAGTCCAGTTTGCTTTGGAGATTGGTTTGACTCAAGTGGTGATCGAAGGGGACTCTGTTACTATCATTGAGGCGCTCAAGAATGGTACGAGTCAGTTTGCCAGCTATGGGAACATCCTTGATGATATTCGGTTCCAATCATCTTGTTTTTAATATGTTGAATTTTCGTATGCTAGTCGGGTTTGTAATTTTGTTGCTAATGCGTTGGCTAAGAAAGCTAATTCTAGTGTAGGGTTTCAGGTTTGGTTAGAAGACTTACCTGAAGACATTGCCCCCCTTGTGGTTAGAGATGTTCATTAAGTTTGGGTTTGAATAAAATGCCCAGGCATTTGGTCTGGTTTCTCAAAAAAAAAAAAAAAAACTTAGAAGTTGATAACCATATAAATCTGATCCTTTCCTCAGGGTCTGTTCCGATTAAGAGACTACATTTTCCCTGTTACGAAGGCCATACACGTCCCTAATGACTTTGAGTAATTTCTTAAAATCACACTATTACATTTAAGGACCATAGCTTGATGGTTAGGACCCCAAGAAACTTTCTTTAATTTGTCCTTTTTGATGAGAGTAGCTTCTTCATAAGAAATAATCTCGTTACTATCAAATTCAAAACGCTAATCCCAATTCATACCTGATTCCTTAAAAAATTGTGTTCGGCTTGGCGATAGAATCTAACATTTATGGTACTGCTGCCACCATGAACTCGTCCTCTTGCTCATGGATAGCCACCATACAGCAAAAAGGATCCCCTCCATTTTTGAAAGATTTGGATTGTAAGGTTGAAATTTATCAACCATCTTGTTGGCTTTATTCTGTGTCAATTTGCTTGTAATTTAAGCACTTAGTAACCTTGTATTTATGTGGGATTATTGTAAGGGTAGTGTGTGAGAAGATGTGAAGAAAAGCTCAAGTATGTGCAAGAAAGTAGAGTTTCGCGGCTAGGACTCACAGCTAACTCGCGACTGGCAAGCTGCCAACTGCAGGCACGTGAGATGCACACATAGGGAGTTGAAGGGTCACGCCAGCTGTCGCACTACAGAATAAAAGTCCCAGGCTGGCCAGGCCATTACGTCACGACTTGAACTCGTGACTTGGACAAGCCACGAGGTCAAGTTGCCAATTCGCCCCGTTTGGCAAAAACTGACTCTTTGTATTCCAAACACACACCACTATATATAGACCCTTATACTCACTAAATTGAGAGAGCTTCTAGAGAGAATTTTGTGAAAGAAACCCTAGAGAAAAACAAGATTACCTTATCCCCAATCTTTACCTTAAAGTCTCTACAAATTCCTCTACTCTCTTCCTCTCCATTGTTACATCCTTGAGAGGTCATTGACCAAATCCTTATCTCACCACACCTACGTTTGTGAGAAGGTTCATTTGGTGCTAAGGGAAGCAGTTTGGAAGGAACCAATATACATTGGTTGATGCTGTGGTCTAGTAGCGGAATCCGGGAAGCTAAAGAAGAAACAGGTTCAGTGTAACCTCGTTGGAGCAAGAAGCTTAAAGGGCTTAGGTACTTGGGTAGATTAGGCTTGGAGGGTCTTCTGCTGTTCATGTATCCCAACTACATTCTTTAGTGGATTATTTGACCGCTTGTAGGGCAGCGGAGAGGTTTTACGCTAAGAACTTTGGTTTCCTTTTCGATAACACATCATGTGTTGTTCGTGTGTTTGCATCTTCCTTCCCTTTATCTTTGCCTTATATTTACTGCTGTGGATGTGTTTATATTTGGCATAGATTAGTTATCAATTCTGTGATTGGCTTATGTTCATGTTTCGCACATTAATTGTTTGATTATAAGCTTGAATTGATTTTTTATAATTTGGGGTCTAAACGTTCAGGGGTGTTTTAAACACATATTGAACTTTCATTTGGTATCAGAGCGGGTACATTTGTTGTGGTTTAAATACTTGAGTGTGATCTTTGACCCTTTTTGAGATGGATAGGTCTCAATCCTTAAATGTTCTACTATTTTTTTATGGTAACAATTATGCCTTCTGGAAGGTTAGAATGAGGGTATTTCTATGCTCTATTGATGACATCATGTGGGATGCGGTTGAAATAGGTTGGACCAGGTCGGAGGTTGAAAAATCCACCTGGGATAAAGCAGCTCTTGCGGCAGCCAATACTAACAGTAAAGTTTTAAATGCTATATTCTATGGTGTGTCTCCAGATAAATTCTACAGGATATCTCACATGACAGTGGCCAAGGAAGCTTGGAAAATTTTGGAGACAATTTATGAGGGAAATAAGAAGGTGAAGGACACAAAACTCCAAATGCTTACCACCAAATTTGAAGAGCTTAAGATGGAAGATGATGAGCCATTTGATTCATTTTATGGGAAACTCAATGAAATTGTGACTGCGAAGCTCAATCTTGGTGAGAAGATTAAAGATACTAAGGTGGTGAGAAAAATTTTGAGGTCCTTACCGGAGAGCTTTCGAGTAAAAGTCACAGCTATAGAGGAAAGTAAGGATTTGGATGAAATTAAGATCCAAGAGCTCATTGGGTCACTTCAAACGTATGAGCTTGGACTGTCTTCCCATAAGACGAGTAAATCGCTTGCTCTTAAAGCCATCACCGAAAGAATGGATGATCCTTCCGAAGAAGATAGAATGGAGAAGGAATTAGCATATCTTGTGAAAAATTTCTGAAAATTTCTGAAGATGAAAAATAGTGGGAAACCATTCAACAGAGGGAAGTTTCCATCCTCAAGAGGTGATAGGAAAGACTTTAAGAAAAGTGAAAGGAAGGATTCTCAATTTCCTGTGGACATTGTGTGCTTCGAGTGTAATGGACATGGACACTTCAAAAAGGAATGTCCTAATTATTTGAAGTTAAAAGAAAAGGTCTATACCACTACCTTGAGTGATACTGATTCATCAAATTCTAACTCTGAAGATAGCTGTGACAGAGAAGGAAATTACTTCGCATTCATGACCATTGCACATGTAGATCCCTCGAATGATTTGGGTTCACTTGTGAAGGAGCTTGGGGAACATTCTGATTTAGAGTCTATTGGAATAGTTGAGGAGTCTGAAGATGAGGAAGTTGAAAAAGCAGTGGGATTGCAAGAGACTTACAACTCACTCCTTGAGAAGACCGGTGAATATGCTAAGGTGGCTAATGCAGTCATTAAGAAGATGAAGAGGGCTGAGGAAGATTACAAAAGTCTTCTGGCACGATACAAGGAGATGAAGTGTGAAATTGAGACACTAAATGGTGAGCTGTCGGAAGCTTATACCAAAGTAAGATTTCTTCAACAAGAGGTGGTGCAAGCTCATGCCAAGATAGAGAGAGTCTCCTCCCAGAAGTTAGAATATGTTATTTCATCTCAAAAACCTTCCTTAAACAAGTTCAGGTTGGGTTATACCGGAGGGAGTAGCACATCAGCCATGATTGTCAAAGAAGTGAATCTTGTAAAGGCTAAAAAGATGATTGTGAATAACTCCATTCTTGAGAAAATTAAAGCTGAGAAGATGAACAATGTGGCTGACCAACGGGTGTTCAATAAGTCCCGCAGTCAATCAAACTCCAGATATGGAGCTAGAGGAAGATTACTTCCAAGATCTCAGCAGGGTCTTAGAATGAACTATCTCTGTCACTATTGTGGAGTACAGGACATACAAGATCCAATTGCCACAAGCTGAGAGTAGTGAACAATGCAAGTGCTTCTCGGTCATGAGGAAGAAGAAATGACAATAGGTCTTAGGGTGGTGAGCAACCAAGAAGTCAAAACCGTGATCCAGGAATGATGGACGTGATGAAGGTTATCAATGCCTTTACAAATTTCCTGGAAAGCTTCACAAGAAGGTTTGACAGTCCTAATTCACATACCCAATCCGTTAAGGATATCACCCCAAACGCACGTGACGTGTGGGTGACGAAGGGTACTCATGCATAAGCATTACAACATGTCCATGCATCAATACTTCCTATGTTTGTGAATATGCTTGGTTGTGTGCTTTCTGCTAGTAGTTAGGTTGTTATTTTGTGTGTGTGTTTGTCTTTGGTTCAAATGTTTTTACATTTCTTTGTTATGTTTTTTATCAATCTTTTACTGCTTTTGTGTCAAAAATTCAAAAACACATAAAAAGTAGAAAATTCAAAAAGTTTGATCGACTTTTTTGAGTATTGTCTCAAAGCATGTTTTGCCTCGTATCTTTGTACTAATGGCTTTGTGCATTTAACGAGCTTAGCTTGTCTCTCATGCACTCATATCATTGTGGAAGAAATTTTGAAATCTATGGAACTGTTGTAAATAGATCTTCAACCTTGTCATGAATAATTAGTGAATGGTTTTGTTGATCTTGAAACATGCATAGACTCATGCCTATATATCTCCCCACGTTTTATTTTTATGCTTAAAAAGCTCTCTAATTGTAAATCTCTAAATGAAAAGAGATATAGAGCTGCAAAAGCCTGTCGCACATACTAGTATTTGACTAAGAAAAAGGGAAAGCGACCAAAATAAAATGTATGATACCTAAAAAGCCAAAAGCTAACTCATCAATTGAAATATCAAAAATTTCAGGCATCTATCTCTCAATGAGATTTTTTTTCTTTTTGCTTAAAAAGTGCAAATGTTATGTTAAATATGGAGCCAAATAGAAAGCTTCAAAGTATTGTTATCAAGTGCATGTGGGAGGTCATATATGCATGTTTTTATAATTGAGATAGGTCACATTATCTAGTGCTAGTTGTGTATGCCTTGATTGAATTGATCATTGAAGCTTCACATTAGACTAAGGACTATCTCATTTTTGATATCCACACACAGCACACAAGTTTATGTTCAATGAATGCCATATTCATTTGTGTGACTGTACTTGATTAAATGTGTTTTCACAAGCTCAATCTGTGTTGATCAAACTCTGTTTGCAGGATCACTGGAATCACCTCTTCCTTGGCTAGTAGCTAAGAGTAGTCTCTGAATCGCCACGGCTAATGCCATCATCATCATCTAGGTAGGTAAACCCTCTAGGACCATAGGTATGCCAAGAATACTTGGTCATTTCCAGCTTGAGGTTCCCTGCAAGCCAAACCAGCTTCTTATGCCCCTATACAATGAGCTGAATTTTGAAGAAAAAGAAGGTATTAGAATAAGTATAGGGAGATAAGAAGAGAAAGGACAAGAATGAAGGAGAACTCACTGCTTGTGTACCCTCAGGAAAATGGTAGCCCATGACATTTATGTTGCAGCCCATCGTAGGCTCATAAGGGAAATCGTTAGGACCATAGACATAAACCGACCAAGGAAGATAAGAAGGGTTGATAGAAGCCCAGAAGCAGGGCCAGCCTAATATAGGTATCCTATTTGAACATCATCATGTGAAGCAATGCAAAGGAAAGATGGATATAAATGAGAAGAAAGAAAGCACATACTGCAGGAGTAAGGGAAGGCATGAAGCGAGTATTGTTGAGTTCCTCATAGTCCAACTCATCTAAAACCTATTTGGCATAGTGAATGCTATTCCTCTACAACTGATACTCTGCATCTGTCATAGAAAGCGGGACAAGCATAAACATTGGAGGGTCCATCAGAACCTGTGGGGCATCTTCACCCACCAACTGGTAACATACCCTCTTTGCTAGGTAGAGCAACATCAAGCTAGCACCCTTTAAGGGCTAGGTGATCCTAGAAGTGGCAAGAGCAGCCACCTCCAAGTCTGTGGCCATAACAGGAGGGAGGCCAGCCTATATGCTCCAAGTGACCTATGATAACACATAGGGTTAAAGAAGAAAGACCCTAAGAGACATGCAGGAGAAATAATGAAAAGCATTGAATCTCTATCTCACCTCATTGGAAGATAACCCATTGAAATAAGCCCTAACTGAAGAGAAGCTCTTTAGATCCACATCTGCACCATGAGCAATGAGACTGTATTGAACGGCCGAACACTAGAAAGGAAAAAGTGAAATGATAGTTTGTAAGATGATAGTTTGCAAGAAAAGAAATTGCAAGAAATAAATATGAAAGTTTGCAAGATGACAGTTTGCAAGATGATAGTTTACAAGAAAAGTAGTTGCAAGATACAAATGTGAATAGTTTGCCAGATAAAGACGCAGATATTGTTTATAAGAGCATGATGTGCAGTTTTCTTTAAGACTAAATAACATTTGGAAGAAAATAATTGCAAGAATGGGAAGGATATGGGCTACAAAAGTAAAGAAAATAAAACTAACCTAAAGGAGCTTTCAAGGCCCTATAAGCTGGTGTAGAGTCCCTCGGCTAAGCATGTCCAAGGAAGAGTTTAAGTAGGCAAGACACGCTTGCTTTCAATTGGCCTCTCGAGCCTCCTAGAAGTCATAGAAGAGGGCTAGCCACCTTAGAGATATCGTCTGCCTTCTACTGGCAAAAAGATATGCCCTTAGAAGGTATAGTAAGAAGGCCATGGCCATACGAGCGCAATTGTCAACCATCACTTATGGGAGAGGCCTGTAATCCATCTCAGTGTCGAAATAGCAGATCATCTCAGTGGTGTACCTCCTCTCGAGCAAGTCTATGCCTAGCTGAGTGGCCGACTCACCCTCTAAGTTTATGAGAGCCCTATCACAACTAAGGTCGGTCATATGGTGGAAGGTGTGGTTAGTATCCCACCACCTTTTAGCCAAAGGCTGCACCATAATGGCACTGGAAGACCTCTCTAGTAGTAAGTGAATGATTGGTTTGAAGCCCATTGCATGAATGTAGGCACTTGTTTTTGCAATGAGGACCCTATATCATACCGCCACATGATTAGTGCACCAAGGGTGTTAGATTTGCATTTGGATAAGAAACAGATGACATATGAGTTAAAAAAGGGTATCTATCTGGTAACATGCGCAGGCCCGTGTCTGCATATGTAGGCACTGGGTACGCGTACATAGGTTGGAAACCATATGTGTATGAACTTAACAATAGATATGCGTACACATGAATAGGCCTGTGTATGCATAAAGACTTGTTGCACACGTATGAACACAAGCCATGTACATAGGCTCAAATTTGCATATGCAGAAACACAAACAGAGAGTTGGTCTTCGACAGTTTCAAACACATTTTGATCAAAACTCATCCTAAACATGTTCCTACCTCTCCTAAGGTGTCAGGTTTTCATCTAAACCCATCCCACAACGAAATCCAAGCATTTACATGTCCAAATATAGATTAAAATGGAAGATCAAAAAAAAAAAAAAAAAAAAAAAAACTCAAAAATGAGAAAAGTTTGAAAAATGTTGTCCAAATATAGATTAAAATGGAAGATCAAAAAAAAAAAAAAAAAAAAAAAAACCTCAAAAATGAGAAAAGTTTGAAAAATGATGATCTTATGGCCTATATGTCAATAGAAGGGACTCATTTAGCTTCACTGCTCCATTCCAATGTGTGAGGTTGAAGGCATCACTAGAGATCACGTTGGAAGTTTTCTTGGACTTGGGTGCCATGGAGAAAATGAAAGAATTTAGGGAGAGGGAGAGTTTCAAATGAGAAAATTTGAGAGAAGAATCAGATTGTGAGAAGAAGTGAGAAATAAGCAAGGTTTTTGTAGAGAAAGAGGGAAGTGAGGAGTTAGAGAGGATATGAAGAGATAAAGGATCTATAGAGAATGAAAAGAAAAGAAAAAAAAAACGTTTAGTAATCCTTGAAGAAAAATGAAGAGGCGGGAAGACATCTGACGGCTAAACTACATGTAGTGTAGGCCTACCCACTAAACTACGTGTAGTTTAGTATTAAAAAAAAAATTCAAATATCCCTAGTGAGTTCTTGGAAGGTAGAAAGTACAAAAGAAATTCAAGAAAAGATCAAAAATGACATAAATACCCTCTGTGGACACAAAGGGGGAGTTGCCACCTAGCTTTTGCAGTGGTCTAAGAACCATATATATAGCGTCCTCTCAAGGAAGGACCTTTGGTCTTACTACCAGAGTATGGGTTCAAAGTTTAGGTATACTCTTGAGAAGGTGTTAGGCACCCAAGATCGCCCAACCCTAAGGTTAGCCTCCCATCATCGTGTCCTATGTCTGAACCCTATTAAAAACTAATTCAATACTTTGTATCCTAACTCACACACATACCAGCATGCATCTAACATACAATCATGGAATCATTCATCCCTAAAGCACATATCAATCCATAAAGCAATAAAGAGCCAAACCACGCACATGCATCATTTTGCCTTTGCATCCATGTACCAAAAAAAAAAGTCACTCTTGCATCACATGCATCATTTTGCCTTTGCATTACATGCATTAATTCATTCATTGCATATCATAAAAATGGTATTGAGATTCTAACGAATGCAACGGTGTTTCCGGTTTCCAAATTGGACCATCGGATCGAATGTTATCGCATGATCAAGTCATCACGATCAGCATGTATAGTGTCTAGGTAGAATCAACCACACATGATCAATTTAAATTAATTCTGATTGGTTAAACAATTAAAATTAATTAAATAATTTTGTGATTGGTTGATAATTAGTGTTTAAAATAGGGATGCATACATGGGAATGAAAGGGATGATTGGATAACAATAAAATTATGGATAATATGAACTTTATCAAGATTTATTTTAAGGTATTTATCTTCAAGATAATTACTCTTTAAAAAGCCTGAATTATCCAGAAAAGAGACAAAAAATCATAAACAGAGGTTGAAAACATGTCTAGGTACAAGGATCGGCCAGAAAACCCTAGAAGAAGAGACCAAATGGCACCTGAACACGAAAGTGCGTTCGGCCTCCAAGAGCCAATTCAGCACTTTTGGAAGGTTGAACAACAATCTAAAAGGGCCAAATTTCCCTTGGTTGGGCTTTGGCCTAATGGCCTTCGCTTAATGATAATGCATACCTTTTTCAATCTTTTCGCAAAAGGATGCGGCCGAATTCAAACCCTAATCTTCCACACCTATTTTTTGGACTCTTATGGCCTCTATAAATAAAGACTAAACATTATAATTCAGAACCCTTTTTTTTTTTTTTTTTATGCTCTGAGAGGCATACGTTTTTTACTCTCAAACCACACATATTTTCTGATCCTCTCTTTGAGTGTTGCTGCAAAATTAGGGTTTTTAGGTTTCAAAGAGAATTGAACAAATTTCTTTGAACCCTAAAACATCCTCTCAAGAACAAAGTGTGCTCATGCAAGAGGTTGTTTCCTTCACCCTTCTCTTGTGATATGATGATGCATATTATACCTCTTTCTTTTTCCAATATCTATGAATTGTTAACTGTCCTTTTGTATAAAGCATGATATTTTCTATATGATTGTTATAATCATTTTCTTGAATGTCAATAAATTTGCATGTGAACAATTATTTTTCTTAAAACAAAACAAATCTGCATCTTTCTAAGATGTAGTTTTGGATTTTTCTTAAAACAAAATAGATATACATCTTAATAAGATGTAGATCTGAAATTTTTCTTAAAACAGAACAGATCTGCATCTTTATAAGATGTAGATCTAAATTTTTCTTAAAACAAAACAGATCTGCATCATTATAAGATGTAGATTTGAATTTTTTTTTAAAACAAAACAAATCTGCATCATTATAAGATGTAGATCTGAATTTTTTCTCAATACAAAAGCTGATTTGCATCTTTCTTAAGATGTAGATCTGAGTTTTCTCAAACAAAAAGAGATCTACATTTTTATGAGATGCATATCTAAAATTTTCTCAAATCTAATTTTCTTAATACATGCAAATTGTTGAAATAAAGAAAGAGATTAAGTATTGCTGTGTTTATGTTTATTTTAATTCATGATTGCATAATTTTTTTATTATGAGTGAAGTTTTCTTCTTAGAAAATATTTTTTTTAAAATATATAATAAAAAAATCTAAATTTTTGTCATCAAAAATCAAAAATTTTTTTTTTTTTAATAACTATGGAGGGAAAAGCCCAATATAACGTAGTGAGCCTAGGGCCTTATTTGAGGATTACTATGTGTCCGAAGAGAAGGAACTGGTTAAGGTAAAGTCTATCTGGAAGAAGGATACCTGGAAACGAAGGAGGGGTATAATCCGAAGAGGTCATCAGCGGTCCAAAGAGGTCCTACTCCTCGGATACGAATAGTATTGATTAATCAAACGTGTGGAAGGTCCGAATGGTCTTTCTAGCAACCCCAATGATCAAGATAAGTTCTGAGTATATCTGTAGACGATAAGAACGAAGAAATATCTAAAGGAAAAGCTACTACTACCATATTAAATGCACTGCAGCAACTTTTCTGGCCGCATTTATGCCGAGAAGACCCCTGAACAATGTAATCTTAGCTACTGCCACTCATAAAAACCTAAAGAAGATACATGACATGACAGACACTCAAGTAGGTACCCAGATAAAGAACAAATGGACGATGGGGATGAAGGGGAAGGATACTATATAATAAAGAAAGGCTCCTGATGAAGAGGGAGGAAGAGAGGAGAAAAAAAGAAAAAGAAAGGTTTTACTGTAGCCCTAAGAATTATAACCAGTATTCAATTTATCATAAGTCTCTTCGGACTTCAGCTTATTTGATCTTTACGTGTATTTTTATGTTGGTTTATAATTGGATGTTGTGATCAACCGTTGGGAGCTCTACAGTCAACCTAACTCTATCATCCACACTTTACAAATTTTTTGTTTTGGGCTTGGGCCACAAATCCTAACCCTACAATTGGTGCCGTCTGTGGGAAGAGTTTGAGTAGAAGTGGAAGCAACAGTTGATAATGGCTGAACTAGGGCAACAACCAGCAGAATTTGGGGCGTCCCAACACATGGACCTTTTTCTCAATTTGGAGCAGAGACAAGATCGTGAAGGTAGCGTGCATACTATGCACCCTAAGCGAAGTCAACCGCATAGAGGAAGTCACGTGTCTCATGCAAAGAAGAACAATATGCAACTGGAAATTGAGAGGCTAAGGAGGGAGTTGCGCCATGCAAAAAGAAAATGAATTTCTTCGCATTCTGATAAGGATTGGGGTGACGAGCAAGATGTCACTTACGAGCAGAGATCTTGAACACCAATCAGTAAATCCTTTTCATACGAAGAGGAGCACCGTCGCAAAAGGCAACCTCAAAGCCCATCACGTGGAGGGGTAGGAAACGATGCTATGAGCAAAGTTTTGAATCAAATCTCTAGGTCACCTTTCACGCACAGGATCGAAGGAGCGAGACTTCCTCAACATTTTAACCAGCCAACCTTTACCATTTATAATGGTAAAACGGACCTTGTGGAGCATGTGAGCCACTTTAATCAAAGGATGGCTGTCTACTCCAGAGATGAAGCTCTGATGTGTAAGGTCTTCCCCTCTAATCTTGGACCGGTTGCAATGAGGTGGTTCGACAGCCTGAAAGCAGATTCCATCAATTTCTACAAAGAGCTCACTTAAGGTTTTGGTTCACGTTTTGTCATATGCCGAAGAGTGGCCAGACCCTTATCTTCTCTGCTATCCTTGAGCATGCATGAGGGTGAGACCCTGAAGGCGTACTCGGATAGGTATTAGGAGATGTTTAATGATATGAAGGGCAACTTTGATGTAATGGCCCTCGACACATTCAAGCTCAGCCTCCCTACTGACCACGGTTTAAGGACGGCCTTGTCTGGTAAACCTGTTACTACCATACGTCAACTCATGGACCGTATTGAAAAATATAAAAGAGTTGAAGAAGATCAGCAACAAGGGAAGGGTAAGGACAAGGTTATCCCCCAGGAGAGGAGGGATTTCAGGTCGGACCGTTACAATAACAACAAACTACGGAAAGATTTTGTTGGGTAGTCAGGATCAGCAAATGCTCAAGCAGTCAATACTGTGTTCAAGGAGCCAATCTACCAAGTTTTGGAAAAGATCAAGAATGAATCATTCTTTAAGTGGCCGAGTAAGATGGTGGGGAATCCTGAGAGGCGCAATCACAATCTTTATTGCCAATACTACCAAGACCATGGGCATACCACTGAAGATTGTAGAAGTCTGTTGGATCATTTGGACCAACTGGTTCGCAAAGGTAAATTGAGGCACCTCTTGCATCACTCCAGTGACCGAGGAGGTCAAATGAATTCCGAGCCCCAGAGGAATGATTCTTCGAAACCTTCACTAGGAACTATCAACGTCATCTTCGCAGCATTAGGAAGAACAAGGTCCTGGCCATCCAAGGTTATGTCAGTAGCTCGGTTACCGGCAAGGGACTTTGGTCGAGATTCAAGGAGAGCTAGACCGGTTATCCAGCTAGTTTTAAGCTTTTCAGATGAAGATAAGATTAGAACCATCCAACCTCATGATGACGCTCTAGTAGTCACCCTCAGAATTGGAGGATATGATCTGAAGAGGGTAATGGTGGACCAGGGTAGCGCGGTGGAGATAATGTACCCTGACCTCTACAGGGGGCTGAACCTCAAACCTGATGACTTAACACCATACTGTTCTCCCTTGGTTAGCTTCGAGGGAAGAATTGTCACCCCGAAAGGCCAGATGTGGCTGCTTGTACAGACTGGCTCAGAAGTAGTGGAAGTGGACTTCATTGTTGTAGATGTGTATTCCCTTTATACGGCAATTGTAGCCAGACCTTGGCTACATACGCTAGGGGCTGTTTCCTCTACTTTGCATTAAAAAGTTAAATATCCATCTGAATGGTGAGTTTGTGAAACCTGTGGAGATCAATCCTCAGCCAGACAATGCTTGGTGGCTGCCATCCAGCACAAGCCCAAAATCAAGTCCTTGGCTAGGGCCAAGGGAGACTTATAACAGTTAAAAAGTTGGGTATCGCCCGTCAAAGATCTAGATGAAAGCATTAGATGTGAGGATTTAGTAGAAGTTCTAATTGGGGACAATCCTAAAAAGGTTCTTTCAAGTCGGATCTCAGATGCCTCTACCAGAAAAAAAAAAAAAAAAGCTAATTGAGTTCCTTAAGAGAAATCTTGATGTATTTGCCTGGAATGCTTACAAAGCCCTAGTTGTGGATCCGAAATTCATTTGCCACCATCTGAGGGTCAACCCACTGATTGTCCCCAAGAAGCAGCCTCCTCGGTGCCCATCTAAAGAACATGCAGATGCAGTCAAAAAAGAGGTAATGAAGCTCAAACAGGCTGGAGCTATTAAAGAAGTTTTTTACCCCGAATAGTTAGCAAATATTATGGTGGTGAAGAAGAAGAGCAGGAAATGGCGAGTCTGTGTAGATTTCACCGACTTAAATAAGGCTTGTCCTAAGGACCCTTTCCCTATGCCGAAAATTGATCAGTTAGTAGATGCCACTGTCGGCCATTCTCGAATGAGTTTCTTCGATGCTTTCCAAGGCTACCACCAAATACCGTTAGCCCCAGATGACCAGGAGAAGATTGCTTTTGTTACCCCTATTGGTAATTACCGTTATAAAGTGATACCATTCGGTCTGAGAAATGTAGGCTTTACTTACCAACGAATGATGACAAGGATGTTTGAGTCACAGCTGAGCAAAAGTATTGAGGTTTATATAGATGACATGGTGGTAAAAAGCAAAGTCGTTTCTGAGCATGTGAAGGACCTTGACAACACTTTTGAAATCCTAAAAAGGCACAAGCTACGTCTGAACGCTTCCAAATGCTTATTCGGTGTAAGCTCAGGCAAGTTCTTGGGGTACATGGTGACACACAAGGGAATTGAGGTTAACCCCAATCAGATAAAGGCTATCCAAAGTCTACGGTCTCCTCAGAATTTGAAAGAGGTTCAGAAATTGACAGGAATGACCGCTGCCCTGAACCGATTCATCTCTCGATCGGCAGATAAGTGTAAACCTTTCTTTTCACTGATCAACAAGTGGAAAAGATTTGAATGGACTGAAGAATGTGCTTCGACATTTCAACAACTCAAAGACTATTTGGTTATGCCACCAATTATGTCTAGCCCTGAACCGGATGAGGTCCTATTTGCCTATATTGTTGTGGTTCCCTATACTGTAAGTCTAGTACTGATACGAGTGGATCAAGGTGTGTAAAGGCTAGTTTACTATGTGAGTAAATCTTTACATGAGGTCGAGATTAGGTACTTGCTGCTGGAGAAAGCTATCTTGGCAATAGTACTCGAAAGACGAAAATTGCCTCATTACTTCCAAGCACATACGGTCGTCGTGCTTACACAACTTTCGCTTAAATCCGTACTTCGAAGTGTCGACTACACAGGGAGAATAGCCAAGTGGGGCACTATCCTGGGGGCTTTCAATATCAGATACATGCCTCGCACTTCAGTCAAGGGGCAGATCCTTGCAGATCTGGTGGCTGAGTTCACAGAACCTAGTTTAGAAGAAGTAACGGCAGAGAAGGACATGGATGAAAACTCAGTTGGCATGATTTTACAACAAAGCCCTTCCCACTAGGAAGTGTATGTGGACGGCGCAGCGAACTAGAAAGGTTCTGGAGTGGGGCTAGTGCTGATATCCCCCTATTAAAGGGAATGACTATGGTCCAAAGAATGGAAGGAAAGGCAGTGGAGTTGTTCTCAGACTCAAGGTTAGTTGTGGGTCAAGTACAAGGTGAGTTTGAGGCAAAGGATGAGAGGATGCAGGGATACTTGAACCGAGTTAAACGTCTGCAGTCGGAATTTGAATTTTTCAGCTTGCTGCATATCCCCAGAAGTGGTAACGCACATGCTGATTCTCTGGCCACACTCGCTACCTCTTCGGCGTAAAATTTGCCGAGAGTCATCCTCATCGAGGACTTGCATAGGCCTACCGAGGCAAGAAGAGATGCAATCCAAGTTCACTAAATCAGAATCGGGCTCTGCTGGATAGATCCTATATTCAAATTATTGAAAGAAGATATTCTGCCTAAAGAAAAGGGGGAAGCTGACAAAATTCGGAGGAAGGCGACCAGATTCTGGCTATCTGAAGACCATAAATTATACAAACGCTCCTATTTAGGACCGTACTTGTTATGTATGCATCCTGAAGTGGCTAAGTTGCTACTAGAGGAATTGTATGAAGGAATTTGTAGGAGTCCACTAGAGGTAGGTCTTTAGCTCACCGAGCCATTACTCAAGGTTATTAATGGTCGAACATGCAAAAAGACGCCCATAAGTATGTTAAGAAGTGCGATCAATGTCAACGATTTGTGCCGAGCATACACCAACCAAGTGGAGCCCTCAATCCACTATCTAGTTCATGGCTGTTTGCTCAATGTGGCTTAGATATAGTGGGTCCATTCACAAAAGCCACAGGAAACAGGAAGTACCTTCTGGTCGGCACAGACTATTTCACCAAATGGGTTAAAGCTGAACCTCTAGCTAACATCCGAGACGTAGATGTGCAGAGATTTGTATGGAAGAATATTATTACTCATTTCGAAGTGCCTCATACTCTCATCTCAGACAATGGCCTATAGTTCGATAGCAAAGCATTCCGAAATTATTATAGCAAATTGGGAATCACAAACAGATACTCCACCCTTGCCTATCCCCAGGGGAATGGACAAGCAGAAGCAGTTAACAAAGTCATAGTTAGTGGATTAAAGAAGAGGTTAGACGATGCAAAGGGCAAGTGGGTGGAAGAATTACCACGCGTACTTTAGGCTTACAGAACTACGCCTCGCAGATCTACTGGAGAGACCCCCTTCTCGATGACCTATGGGGCTGAAGCTGTCATCCCTCTAGAGACTGGCTTCCCAACTCTGAAAACCAGCTCATTCAGTCCGACTAGCAACAATGAGCTGCTAGAAAGGAGTTTGGATTTTATTGAAGAAATGAGAGAAAATGCAATGGTTCGATTAGCACATTACCAACAAAAGTTTAGGCAAGGCTATGATGTCAACGTGAAGCTAAGGCCTCTAGAACCTGGTGATTTGGTACTCAGGAAAGTTGTGGTTACTGCAAAAAACCCAGCTTGGGGGAAGCTAAGACCCAATTTGGAAAGGCCATATCGTATCACTTTAGGGGCTGGCATTGGGGCATATTTCCTGGAAGACCTAGATAGTCATGCAATACCGCGCCCTTGGAATGTAAATAACCTCAAAAGGTACTATTATTAATCGAATTTTCTCTTCAATCACCATGACAATTCGCCATCTTTAGCAGTTCTCTAAGTGTTTAAACTTAAATCTAATCATGCCTGTAGTCCTCGGACCAGATTATTTGGGTTAGTTAACACTCCTTATCGGTTCTTTAAGTGTTTAAACTTAAATCTATTCATGCCTGTAGTCCTCAGACCAGATGATTTAGGTTAGTTAACACTTTTTAGCGGTTCTCTAAGTGTTTAAACTTAAATCCAGTCATGCCTGTAGTCCTCGGACCAGATGATTTGGGTTAGTGAACACTCCTTATCGGTTCTTTAAGTGTTTAAACTTAAATCTATTCATGCCTGTAGTCCTCGGACCAAATGATTTAGGTTAGTTAACACTCTTTAGCGGTTCTCTAAGTGTTTAAACTTAAATCAAATCATGTCTGTAGTCCTCAGACCAGATGATTTGGGATATTTAACACTCCTTTGCATGCCTGCAATCCTCGGATCAGATAGTATGGGTTAGTCATCACCTTTGTACAGTTATTGTTATTGAAGTTTAACTTTGGAATGAGTCTTGCCTGAAATTCTCAAATGTATTTAAATTAACTCTAACTTATGATAACCTTCTTTGTGTATGTTCGAAAAGACCTGTGAAGCTTTTATATCACTCATTGCATTCATTACTTAGTAGTCATTCTTATACAAACTGCTCTTTTCAGTACCAATTTTGGTTATGTACATTGTCAGCATGATATGGTGGTTATGATTACCTACATTATCATAATTACAAAGTACTATAATAATTACAAAGTACAGTTATTTGTAGCAAAAGTAAGTCATAAGATATGCAATGAAGACATCAGAAGTAAAAGGAAAACTGTTTCATTGATCAACAAAAAATAGGTTACAATCCATTACATAAAAGAAAAACAAATACAAGTGCAAAAAAAAAAAAAAAAAAAAAAACCTAAGTATCTAAGTCTTCTTTTGAAGGACCAAAGGGTCGGCAGCTTGGCTTGTTTGAGTAGCAACAGCTTCTAGAGCTTGTCCTTAGGCTCTGGGGGGGGGGGGTTTCTTTTTTTCCAAGCCCTCACACTTATCTTTGGGTGCCTCAGCTAGCTTGCTCTAATCACCAGGCTGACCAGACTCCTTGGAGGCCTCAAGGGTGATTGGAGAAACTTGACTGACCAAGGGTTGCTCCGAGGCCTCTTAAAGTTGTGTGGGAGGATGGGGATTAAACCCTGGGAGCTCTCGGATGTCAAGATCGTAATATATGTTCCCAGGCAACCTTAGTTCTGAGTCTGCAAGCACCCCAGCAGCATCCAGTGCCTTGCCCCACGTTATATCGCAGTAGTTTCGGCTGACCGTGGCAACCTGCTCAGTGAGGCCTTTTTCAGTCTCCTCTACCCCCAGTTGGTATGCTACTTTTCTTTCAGCCTCGATCTTCTCATTGGCCAGCTGAGCATTCTTCTAAGCCAGCTTGGCAGCCTCCCTGGCCTTTTGGAGTTTGGCGCGAAGTTCCTTCACAAGCGCTTTCTCAGTGGCCAAATTGGTCTGAGTCTCATTTAGCAACTTGCGTTGGGCTTTGGCCTGGCTCTCAGCATTCTGTAAGCCAGCATTAAGGCTATTCCTTTCGTTAGTCACCTCTTTGAGTTGCTCAAAGAGTTGAAAAAACTCCTCCTTCAAGCTGCCCAAAGATTTCTCTGCCTCGGACCGAGAGTGGCCTCTGCTTGGGCTTCGACGTATGCCTTTTTATTCCACTCTTCGGCCACAAAGACTTGCTGGGTAATCTGCATAATAAAGTCAGAGAGTTAGCATAAAACAAATAAAAAATTAACATGCCAAACTGAAGAGCTGGATTAACTCACTTACCATGGCCAAATCCCTCTTCAGGGACATGAAAAGTTCATACTGGCTAAAGCGCCTGTATGGCTCCATATCTCGGGGAAAGAGCAATGGTTTGTTGGAAAAATCTGGTTTTTGTATCTCATACAAAAACACACACAACGGAAGCAACAAAAACACGGATCTACTTCAATCATGAAAGATAAACATGTAACCATGAATTCTAGAATCAAAGAATAGAAAGCGTACCTTGGTGCAGTGAATTTCAAAACCAAACTTGAGAATACCTTTAATCTTCATCTCAATTCCACATGGTGCCTAAGATGTGTGGTCTCTCAATCAGTCTTTTGTACATAGATTCTCAAAGAAAAATCCTTCTCCTTCTCCTTGTGGAGAAAAACTGATTTCTTTTTTCTTTTCATCTTACGTACGTTGAAACTATTCTCATAGCTTCTTTATTTAATAACACTTATTAAACAATGACTGATTTCTAATTGGGTTAGCCTTTTGGGCCTACCCAATTGGGCTTTAGTTTGTGGCTTGAGATGGGACCAAAGGGACCAATAAGACACTAGCTCCAATGGGCTTTGGGCTTTTCCGTCAACTCTTGACAAGTCCAAAGTTACCATTAATTATATTCAATACCACTATAAGAATATAATTGCACTCTAGGCCTTATCTATAAATTATATCCCAAGACTTTATTATACATTCAACCCCTTCATTAAAATATTCGTAGTAATACAAAGTCATTAATATTGACTGCCACTTTGAAGGTTACTACATCTTAATCCTTGAGTACCCGGTTTAATCCTTTATGTTATTCATCATATATTTATGAAATCCAATTCCATAAATATATACTTTAGTAACTCTTTACTAAAGTGGTTGGGCCCAACACTCTGAATAACCAAACCCATTAAACTTATCTCAAGAGAATATTTTATATCTCCGTTAAGAGATTATGAATTCCATCTTGAGAATACATGTCCCATCAACACTAAATGCGGCTGCCCAACATACTGAGGTTTTGACCATAACTTATAGATCTCACTCCTGATATATCAAAGCAACCTACATCTCATGATCAGGTCCATTATTCTCTCAGGATTTAGAGTTGATGTAAATAGAAGTCGTGAGCTTTATTATTCATTTGACAGTCATTAGGAGAATAATAAATCTCACAGCGGTCCAGTTCAATATGTCTTAACTCTTAAAACATATCAACATACCAACTAGAAGTCTCCACTTCCATGATCAAGACAAATCATCTTAGTTGATATGTTATAGTCTTCGCAGATGAAATGCCCAATTTCATCACCGACTACGAACTAAAATTCTGAGTTTACAAAGAACTTGTGATTTATATCTTTCTGTGACTTTTCACATAAATCACATACTATGCATCTCATGGACTAAGATAATGTCCCATTAGTTCATAAATGGTCTCATGCAATTAAACAACTTAATTATTCATGACATGCCAATAAATTGGATTTTAGGGCACAAACCCTAACAATATCCCACTTGCCCTCAAAGACAATTTACCACTTATCCGACACTTATCTCCCTATAGAGTAATTCATAGTCACTCTAAGGCAAGGCTTGGAAACAAGTTTCAGCCAGATTTAATGCATAAATCATCTTTTCTACTACTACTACTCACGTATTCATATCTTCTCAAATGAGATGATACTTACGCTTGATGTGTATCTTCACCACCTAGGATGAACACATATCTTGAAGTCCAACTTCATGAATCACAATCAAACTAAGAGTCAGTATTCGTATGTCCAGTTACTATCAAAACCTTACTTTTGTGGAAAAGTATATAATCCCTCATTCTCCTAAGATATTTGAGTATATGCTTTACTCCCACTAAAATAAGTGATCTTTGATTCACTTGATATTTGCTTACTATGCCCACCGCAAAATAGACATTTAGCCTAGTATTTAGCATAGCATAAAGACTTCCTATCGATTTGATATAAGGAACCGTCTTATATGCTCTTCCCTTTTATATGTCTTAGGACTATAGTCCTATATAAAGGAACTTCAAACTTTAAAAGGAAAGAATCCTTTCTTAAAGTATTTCATGCTATACTTGGCTAGACACTAATCTATTTAAGCAATTTAAGATAGACCCAACATCCTAATTTCTGAATTTTAACAAAGTTATAATTCTTAGGATGTGACTAGTCTTTCCCAAGTACTTTATATCCAACTGGACTAGACAACCAAACACTCCTTTGATGACAATAACTCTATATCATTCTAAATGATTAGAATGTCGTCAACATACATTAAGAAATTTATTATTCTATATAGCCTTTACACACATAAGGCATTTTAAATACTTGATCAAAATCAAACAATTTGATTTCTTGATCAAAGATGATATTTTATGATTTAGATGCTTGCTTTAGTCCATAAATGGATTTTAAGCAACTAGCATACTAAACACTACTGGTTCTTTGTTATGAACAAGTCTAGTTACATCATATAGATGTCTTCCTCAAGATTGCTACTAAAAGAAGCTTTCTTGATATCCATTACCATATTTCATCCTAATGAAATATAATGGATAAGAGAATCTAGATAGAGTCAAACTAGACTATTGGTGAAAAAATCTTTTCATAGTCGAAACATTTCTTTTTGAATAAATCTTTTCGCTACTAGTCTTGACTTTGAAGGTTTGCACCTTCAAATCTATCAATCTCATTTACTTGTAGACCTATTTGAAAACAATAGGCTTAATGCAATTAAGCACCTCTACAAGTTCTAGACTTTAAGTAGAATCTAATTCTATTCTCATAACCTTGAATCAGTAATCCACATTCATATCATCTATTGCCTTTACGTAGGACCGAGGATCAAATTCATATCCTTGTGGAATGACTTCAAAAGTTTATCCCAAAAGTATGAATTTATTTGGTAATCCTCCCACTACGATATTGTACCCGTGTATTAGCTATATATCTAGAATAATGTATTGTGGTGTATCTAATACAACCATCTCATTTCCAAATATACTTTATAGTTGTCCTATAACAAATTTTGACATTTTTCTTCTAGAACAAAATCTACCTTTACTTTGAAAGAGCCCTATTCCTCCTTTATGTATGCACTAACTTAAAGATGTCATTGAAACTTTATTCCTTTACAAAAAGGATCTCTAGATCATATTATCCTCTAAATAGAATTCATAGATTGTGAATATAACAAAATAATGGTTCTAAAAGCCCATCTTTCACCAATCTTGAATACCATTTAGATTAATAAGATCTAGATATAAGTGCAAAACATACAAAACCAAAGGATGGAAACTTTCTCTTTAAAAAGTAAAACATATAAATTTTCATCTAGAAACATTATGGACAATACTTAGCTTTACCAAACATAAACAATTTTTTTTTGTCATGCTTTTGAGACTAATTTCCTTTTGACAATTACTAGGGCAACTAACTTGTCCAACTGTTTGGTATTATAATTCCTCTTCTTATCATCCTTACTTTCAGTTTAGGCTAAGAATTTGAATTAAATCATATTGATCCTAGCCTTAGCTTTTAGGATGTCTTCCGTTACATAGAATTCACTAATCAATTCAGATAATATAAAAAGAATTTATTTTCAAAACAATCTGAATTGATCAAATGATTCTAACAAGGACTTGTGGATCACATCCACATGAGATTAATATTTAATCTCTACATCCAAGAATTCCAATTTATTTTAAAAATAAAATATTTTCATAAAATGATATAGAATTGGAACTTCTTAAGCTTTTCTTAGCACTCAATATGATTCATACCAAACATCTCATTTAGACTTATAAAAAGTCTAAGTTTAGTACTAACTCTTGCATCTCATGCAGTAGCACAATTGAGATAGAAGCCAATATAATATATTAGCATTTCAATGGAGACTATGATCATATCATAAGCTATCTTCCATAAATGCATCATGTATAGGAAATTATGACAATGATAAATCAAAACATGAATATTTACTTCAGCTCCTTTAAGCACCATGTCCAAAATTATTTCTTAGTTAATGTGATTCAACTAAAATAGTAGCTAGAGGACAAAATTTATGACAACTTTATTTTGAGACCATGAACTTAAATACCAGGACATTATCATTTTGCATCCATAACCATATAATATGGAACCCGAAAACATACTATACTAGGTGCAACGACAACCTAATCCCGCAATTAATATTCCTCAGCATAGAGTGAATACCAATCACTATGATCAGGCGAGAATTATTCTCTTTATTAATGCTATCATGGTAACTCTTACCAAACAAAAATAATTTGTCGCTCTTCCTTTGGCCTCTAAGTAGTAATAGCAAGAACTCAGCATAGAGGATGCTATCAAACTTAGTCTAGTGTACGCCATTGTCTAGAATCATGTGTAGCCACATTTCATCCCTTTAACAGGTTTATTTTGTAGTACCATGATAAAAACACCCTCCGCATGGAATGCAAAGCTCGAGGTTAAGACAAGGTGTTTGATCAAACCACTATAAACCAGGAAATTCAATCTTGTAGTACCATGAAATAAACATCCTCCGCATGGAACGCAAGGCTCGAGGCCAAGACGAGATGTTTACCCCACACCTCTATGAACCAACAATAGAGGCCGTGAGATCCAACCCTTGTATCTCTCTCCCACTAGAAATTTTAAAACAAGTGGATTGTCTTGAAATCACTGTGATCTTATCACAATTTTAACCCTACACATCAAGTGTGTTTAATTGTTTAAATTCAATGTGATGTAACTATGTCACGTCACAATAGCGTAACGAACATTCGCGCAATCACAAAAAAGTTTAACCTTGTAATCCATGAAGTAAATGCCCTCCGCATGGAATGCAAGACTCGAAGTCAAGACAAGGTATCTATTCACATTACAATAAACTTAACAAAAGGGCTATTTCAGCACTCTCACTCGTTATTTGGGTCTTTCTTAAATAATTGTAATCCTATCACAACTAATAACCTTGCACTTGATAAAGACTATAATCTTATTAGAATCACTAACTAAAATGGAAGTCCTAAACTATTTAGGAAATAGGATCTTGGGCAATATTAGTGAGACTTGGCCATGCCGTAGGGTGACGAAAGGCATTGTACCTCCTCGATACATCTATCCCACTGCTGGGTACAAGCAATGGTTGGAGGATGACATGAAGTGGATTTTGAGAGATGAGAAAGCTTACATGAAGACTAGTAAGAAAGCAAGGAGGACTGAGTGACCACCTTGATATGCCCCATGTTTTTACTTCTTTGCACTTTTGTAATTCCCTTTTTTTTTTTTTTTTTTTGGAATTTAATAAAGGATTGAAATGTGCCAAATCCCCTATGAAAACAATCTTATCATCTTTTAATTTAAGCAATAAGAGAATAACCTATTTATTATCTTTGCTTAATGTCATTTATTCTCTATT
The DNA here is from genome assembly GCF_002906115.3 of Quercus suber. Taxonomy (NCBI): domain Eukaryota; kingdom Viridiplantae; phylum Streptophyta; class Magnoliopsida; order Fagales; family Fagaceae; genus Quercus; species Quercus suber. Next base: position 73,361 of record NW_027069654.1, on the reverse strand, counting down.
TCTTTTCTTTTTCATTTGCCATTTAATTTTTGCCCATGACATCCCTTCAGGAATTTTCGCCATGCCCATGGTCTTTTCCCCTAATTTTTGTCTAGACTGCCCTTTTGGGTTTTCAATCTAGCAAGGTTCTTATGCCTTAATTTTTGCCTAGGCCGCCCTTTCAGGATTTCAACCTAGCAGGCTTTCTCCTTTCTCTTTGTTTAGATGTTGTATTTCTAGAGTCTATCCATGTTAATTGGGCGAAGCATCTCTTCACCATCCAAATCTATAATTCTTGTTGCACCTCCAGATATGATCTTCTTATTGATAAATGACCCAAACCACCTTGGCTTCATCTTCCCTTTTAGGTCGAAAGTCTTATCTCTAAGCACCTTTAGGACCAAATCTCCTTCTTTAAGGTTTCTCGGTTTAACCTTCTTATTGAATGTCCTAGCAATCCTTTTTTGGTATCCTTGTGCATAATATTGTGCCCTAGCCCTCTTCTCATACATCAGGGCCAATTATTCAATACTAATCTTAAACACTTGTTTCTTGAAGTACTAAACTCATCCTAGATCTACTCAATTACAAGTAAAGTGTGTTTTGTCAAAAGATTAGCCAATTACATCAAAAATGTTAAACATCACAAATGTTAAAGCATCACAATTTTGCTATGTCAAAGCACACAAATGTTATACATGATTGGCGAGTTTTAGTGGTGAGATGGTTATTTATGCCTCTTTCTTAGGATTTTCTAGTCCTTTCCATCCAAAAGAGTGGTATGAGTGTTAAGTATATGAGATCACTTAATCATACTTATCACAAACATGAGCCACAAAACTCACTTACTTAGTTGTACATTGAGATGCTCATCTAAGCTATAAGAGATAAAAAATTTATAAAAATTTGTTTCAATGGCCATCCAAGGTGCACAAGTACCAATATACACAAACACAGTTTTTTTATTTTTCTGATTTTTCAAAATTTTTTTTTTATGAAAAGATTTAAAAAAAAACTGAAAAACAACCAAACAAAAACATAAAGAAACACATAAAGCATAAAGCTAGACTGTCTCAAAAACTGGAAAGCAAAAACAAACAAGTAATGCATAACCAAAAGGAGAGAGAGAGAGAGAGAGTGATTAAATCACTTTAAGCCTTTTTCCTTCCACACCTTGGAAGAACCTTTCCTTTGAGCGAACCTTTGATCCAGTGATGAGGGGAAAGAATTAAAACCATTCAAGTTTGAAAGGAACATGAGGGCATTGAGAAGATATCCAAGAGGAGCAAGAGAGGAAGGAAACTGATTCTGGTTTCCGGATGAAAGCATACTATTGCTTTGTTGAGTAGCTAACCACTTGTAGCAATTTGGACGAGTATGCCTTGAAGCTCCACAGTGATGACAAAGATGAGGCTTCTTTTGTTGAGACTTTTTGTTTTTGTCCTTCTTATTCCTAGGGTTTCTAGTCTCTTTCTTTTGAACCTTAGGGGGTCCTCCTAAAATAGATTTGCCTTTATCTAAGTTCTCACTAGCTATTTCAATTTTAGTTTCATCATTCTTAGAATTAACATTATTAGCAAATGAGACAAACACAGTTGTACTAGATGAGGCAATATTAGTAAAAGAGAAATCATACTCCAAGCCATTTTTGTCAGAAGTAGCTTTCTAAAAGCTTAGCATCTCATCGAGCTTTGCACTGGAAGTCCTCTCCAGTTAAGCTCTAACCTAGAATAGCTTCGCTTCAAGCTTCTTGGTCCTTTCAGCCAATAAATTGTTCTCAAACTACAGTACTCCAATGGTTTGATTGGCTTCATCAACCTTGGTAGAGAGCTCCTCTCAATCTAGCTCAACATCACTCAACTTCTTGATGGCCAGCCTATACAGTTTCTCATACTTCTTGGAAATTTTGTACAACTTTGCATAGGCTGTATGGATGTCATCTTGTTCATCATTTTTCTCAAACTTAGATTCCACCAAGTCGTCTTCATCATCTACTGTTTTTGTAACCCCTTCAATAGGATCAATTGTAGTAGTGAAGGCATTCAAAATTCCCTTGTCATCGCTGTCATCTGACTCAATCTCAAGCTCAGTGTCACTCAAGGTAGCAGCAAGAACCTTGCTTTTCCCAACTAACTTGAGACATGTTAGACATTCTTGTTTCATGTGTCCAAAACCTTGACAACTGAAGCACTTTGGTTAGGAGGGAAGAGTGGACTAACCACCATCTTTAGCATCTTTCTTTCCTCTGTCTTGGCTTTTAAACTAAGTCGGACTGATTGCTTATGGTCCTTATCAAACCCTTTCGCATTAGCATTCTTCATGAACTTCTTGAACTGCCTAGTGATTTAGGATTTCATCTTGGAATCTTCATCATTAGAAGACTCATTAGTATCATTACTTTTGGCCTTTAGTGTCATGCTCTTACTTGTGCTTCCTTTTCTAATTCTAGTTAAACCCAATTCATAAGTTTGCAAGTTGCCAACCAGCTCTATCAAAGGAATAGAATCAATATTCTTTGATTCTTCAATGACAATGATCTTGGCATGAAATCTCTCAAATAGAGACCTTAGCACCTTTCTTACAACCTTGGGTTTGGGAATGGTTCCCCCAAGATTAAAGGTTGAGTTGACTATATCCTTGAGTTTGGCATAGAACTCATCAAATAACTCATCCTCTTCCATCTTTATCTCCTCAAATCTAGTGGTGAGCCTTTAGAGCTTTGAATCCTTGATAGCCTTGGTTCCTTCATAGGTTGTCTAGAGAATGGTCCACTCTTCCTTAGCGGTTTTAGTTGAGGATATCTTCTTGAACTCCTTATTGGTCATTGCACTGAATAGTGTATTCAATGCTCTGCTATTGAAGTTTGCCGCTTTGATCTTGGCATCATCCCAATCAACTGGTGCTTTCTTTTGCTTAGTCAAGCCAATCTTCACAGCTTGCCATACCCTTTCAACTAAAGACTACAAGAAAGCTCTCATGCATACTTTCTAGTATGCATAGTTAGTGCCATCAAATAAAGGAGGTACAATAAGAGATTGTCTTCTATCCATGACAAACAGGGATCAATGGATCACACAGCAAAGATTAAAACCTAATCAGATTGTGCCCGCTCTGATACCATTTGATAGGCCAAAAATGTATTGACCCTTTTGGTAAATTAATCAATTAAGTCAATTTAATATGCAATAAGCGTGGTAGCACAAACAAATCACCAACTAAGTTAAATGCAATGAAAAATAAATTTGACACAGGTGATTTGTTTACGAATAGGGAAAACCACCTAGGCAAAACCCCACCAGGTGAATTTAAGGTCACCACTTCCAAGAATCCACTATTATCAAAACAAGCGGTTACAAGTAAAAGGAATCCTAGTACCTAATACCAACCTACAGTTGAACCCTTACTCCAATACCCAATTGGACTTGTATTGTAGCGGCAATCTCTCCTTTCAATGCACATATCCTAGTACATGATTAACCAATAATACACGGATCATAGTACATGACTAACACACCAACTTGAGGAAGGTGTTGGCTACAAAGTTCTTTAGTTCATCCAACAATGAAGATCAGGAAGCTCTTTGGTCACAAACCCTTGGCATAAAGACGTAATAGCTTCTACAGAAAGAAAGATCAACTAGGGCAATTTCTGTCTCCAATCACACAATGCATGTATATTCACCTCGCATCACCTTTTAATGGCCTTTAAAATAATCCTTATATATGTTTAGGGTTGTTAGAAAAGATATGCGTGTAATCAAATCTGGAATTTTTGATTTCGTAATTCTCGATAGATACAGCTTGTGTCACTTCTGTTGAGCTTTAACATTAAACTTGGATAGAAATGTTTTTGTCGAGACATCTGTTGAGCTTTAATGAACAACACTTCTTCACTTGTTTCTTGGTTAGATTTGTATGGTTTCAATACTAAACTTGAACACTTGTTTTTTGAAGTACTAAACCTATCCAGATCTACTCAATTATAAGTAAAGTGTGTTTTGTCAAAAGATTAGCCAATTACATCAAAATGTCCCTAATAGAAGCCTTAGGAGCTATCCTTCCGATCACATCTATGCCCTAAATTGAGAATGGCCATGGAGAAGTCATGCTATACAACTCACTGGGTGGTACATGGTTCAAGTTGGCATCTGTCTGACAATTGTGGCAACTCTTTACATAGTCCACACAGTCGGTCTCCATAATATTCCAAAAGTACCCTATCCTTAGGATTTTCTTGGCTAGCATTGTTCCATTCATATGAGGGCCACAAATCCCTTGATGAACTTCTTCCATTTCTGTCTCGGCTTCTTCCTTCTTCAAGCAATGAAAGTGTATGCCATAATAGGATCTTTTATAGAGTTTTCCTCCACATAGGATATATTGTGTTGCCATCATCCTAATGGAAAGATGTTCTCTCTTGTCGACATCATCTGGATATGCCCCTAGTTCCAAGAACTTCACAATGTCATATTACCATGGAACTTCCTCTTCCTCTATGGTCATTACTGAAGCTTCGGTCTTCCTTTTGTGCACTTCCTCATAACTTCACTCAATCTCCAAGGGTCGTGTCCACACTCCCTCCGGTATCTCAACCATGGAGGATAAGGTAGCTAAGGCATCCACAAATTAATTTTAAGCTCTAGCGATGATTATGTATTCAATTCTGTCAAAGGTCTTGGTCAAGTCCTCCAAGTATTGTTGATAAGGCTTCAAATGTTCCTCCTTCACATTCCACAACTTCTGTGCTTGGGCTTTAACCAAAGTTGAATCTCTAAAGACTTTGACCTCCTTTACCCCCAATTCTCGAAGAGCTTCCATTCCAACAATACAAGCCTTATATTCAGCCATGCTATTAGTTGCTTCGAAGTACCTAATTGCTAAAGGTATGTGAGATCCCTCGAGAGTGATCAAGAGTATTCCTATCCCATTCCCATATTGGTTTACAGCTCCGTCAAAGTACATCTTCCATGTCCCTAACTCAACATAAAAAGTGTCCCAACTCAACATGCAAAATGTCCTCATCTGGAAAATCTTCTTTACCATCTTCCCTATTTGATTCTCAGCACAGAAATTTGCAACATACCTCAAATCAAATTCTGCCAACAAGATCAACCATCTTGACAATCTTCTACTCAAAACGAGTTTCTCAAAGAGATACTTCAATGGGTCCAATCTTGCTACCACCTATATTTGGAAAGGTAAGACGATATGTCTCAATTTCTGTACAGCCCAAACAAGTGCAAATCATGACTTTTCTATGGGAGTGTACATAGTCTCATAATCATGGAACCTCTTGTACAAATAGTATATGGCCCTCTCATTCTTGTCATTCTCTTCTTATGCAAGCATACTTCCAACCGCATCCCCTATGATGGAAAAGTATAGAGTAAGGGTTTTCCATGTTATGGAGGCATTAGGATAGGTAGGTGGAGGAGATATTCCTTGATAAGTTAAAATGCTTTTTGGCACTTATCATTTTCCTTAAGAGTTTGAAGATGGGCTAACAAGTAAAGTTGTGCTTGGCAATTAGTCGACTAATGTATTGTAATTGACCTAAGAAACCCCTTATTTCTTTCTCACTTTTGGGTGAAGGCATCTCTAAAATGGCTTTGATCTTGGATGGGTCAACTTCTATCCCTCTATCACTCACTAGGAAGTCTAGCAATTTTCCAGCGATTACTCCGAATGTACACTTTTGTGAGTTCAAAATATATGGTGCCAAAACTAAAGGCTTATTCATCAAAGAAATATCAAAAATTGAGTTGTATTGATTAAAAAGTATGAAAAGTGGAAGGAAAATGAAAAGCTTTCAATCAATGTAAACACTTTAAGGGGGGTTCATATATTTTCTTTTCTACTAGTGAGATAGGTCACTTAACTTCATGCTAGTTGTGCATGACTTAATTGAAATAACCATTGATGCTTCATACTAGACATGGACGAAATTCCTGAATCCTATGGGTGATATGTATGAGTGCATTATTAGGGAGTTCTTTGCTAATGCATTAATGGAAGGTGACCACATCAATTGTTGGGTAAGGGGGTGAGAGTTCATAATTTCAAGGGAGTCAATCCAAGAGCTTTTAGAGATTTGACCAATGACTTTGGACACCTTTCTACACTATAATGAGAGGAAGAGAAACTTAAGCCTCTCATGCAAGTTCTTGGAGGTCAACTCAAGAAAAAGGCCTTGCACACGATTGGGTTCTTTCTGGAGATGAGAGACTTGGCCTACATCATGAACTTCAACCTTTATCTAGTGAAGAATATGACAACCTTGTCGACACCAAGGAATGTCTTCCTACATGATCTCTTTACTCACAAAGAGATTGATATTTGTGGTCACATCTACCATCTCTTCATCAAGTGCATCAAGAAAAGAAATTCAAGGCTAACTCTACCATTCCCATGCCTTCTCATGTCTCTAATATCAAGGGCAAGGGTGAAGATTCCAAGTGGTCTTTCGGTCATGCAAAGGAAAACCTATAAGTGAGCAAACCATTATCTGGAGCAAAGCTCACATTCCCAGTCCAGGCACCAGTACATCTCAAATTCCAAGAGATGAAGCTGCAGAAGAAGGAGGCAACACCGATAAGGAAATTGAGCGATTTACTTCTGTACCGAAGGATACTCCATAGCCTTCTTCTCAAGCTCAAGCTAGAGCACCCGACCACCTTGATTATATACTTGGAAGGGTAGAAGAAATGCATGCCATGCTGACTTCACATATCGACTTCTCCACAAGGCAGTTCACATACCTTCAAGGCCAAATCACTGCCCTCTCTTCTCAGATCCAAGACTTAGAGAAATTAGAATCGAAGTCTAATGCATTCTAGGACCTTTGGCCATTCAGACAAAAAATGAGGAGTAGATTAGCTTGAAGGGGAGTATAGCCTAAGAGGAAGTAGTAACACCATTGGTTTATTTTGGTGGTTTTTGTTGTGCTTTTCTAGTTTATGTTTATTTACAATGCTTTATTTGAAGCTTTCGAGTACTTTAGTTTAAAACATAGTTTTCTTTAGTACTTTATGTTCCTTGGTTTTTATAGCCGTTTCTTGATGCTTATATTTATCTTTTGCTTTTTGCCTTAGTTTCTTTAATGCATTATGTGGTATGTTGGACATGCAATTGATTTCAGTATTGCTCTTAATTGCATTGTGTGTCCGAATGATCATTTACTAGTTAAATGTTCATTGTGGTCATTTCCTAATGACTGTTCATGTTTAATCAAGTTATGCTTTATATCTTATACTTCAATTAGTATCTTGATCGCATTTTACTTGTTCTTCATACATGCCCTGTGTTCTACTTATCTAGTGCTTAATAAATTTTATTTGTTATGTTCAAGTGTTTCAGGATACAGATGTATATGGTTCTAGTATATCCCGAGTATTGACATTCTAGAAGTACACCAGATAGACAGAGTAGCCAACTGGACCACTCCAATTGTGTCTTATCTTAAAGATTGGCTCCTCTTAGAGGATAAGGAAGAAGCAAGTAAGCTAAGCGTGACAGCGATGAGGTTTGTCCTTATGGACAAGGTGTTGAATAACAAAGGTTTTTCTCAACCCTATTTAAGATGTTTGACTCCGGACGAGTTTCATTACGTCTTGAGAGATGTTCACAAAGGAGCCTATAGAAAACCACTTGGGGGCCAAGTCCCTCATTCATAAGATAGTGCACGTTGGATATTACTGGTCATCCATTCAAGCAAATGCGAAAGCTTACATCAAAGCCTATGATAAGTGTTAGCACTATACAATGTGCCTAGACGACCATCAGAATACCTCACTCCAATAGTGGCCCCTTGGCCCTTTGCCCAATGGGGACTCGATATCTTTAGACCCTTTTCCTATGGGGACAAGGCAAATGAAGTTTTTGGTGGTTGGGATTGATTATTTTACTAAATGGGTGGAAGCAGAGCCATTAGCAAAGATCATCGAGCAGAATGTTAGAAGCTTCATTTGGAAGAACATTATCTACCATTTTGGAATCCTTGGGGTGCTTGTCTCAAACAATGGACTCCAGTTTGACAACACACCTTTTAGAGAGTTCTACGAGTAGATAGAAGTTGCAAACCAATCCTTGCTGAAGATCATTAAGACTCAGCTTGAGGGGGCAAAAGGAATATGGCCAGATGAATTACCCAATGTCCTTTAGGCATATAGGACGACAGTAAGGACTCAAACTAGAGAAACTTCTTTTAAGTTAGCATATGGAAGTAACGTAGTGATACCCATAGAAGTTGGTTTAACTAGCTATAGGGTGGCCAACTATAACAATGCGGAGAATGAGATGCAGCTTCGTCTAAGCCTTGACCTTATTGATGAGGTAAGGATGGATGTAGAACAGAGGGTAGGGTGTTACAAGAACTTGATGACTA